>NC_088927.1:64515000-64637500 GCF_038396675.1 Hydra vulgaris | reverse complement strand
ATTTGCAGATACCACTAGCATTAACACTGGAAAAAAGAATGGTGTTGTTGTAATATTGTAAGGTGTTTCAAAAAAAAGAGCCCTAGCTTATCACCTGCCCAGACCATGATTTAGTACTAAAATTTTTTTTCTTTTTAAATTTTGCAAATTCTAAGGGTTCCCTCAAGGGGTAAAAGGGTTAATTAGTAGGGAGTTTTGCACCATTTTTAAGACAATTTGTAGGAAGTGTTAAAAATAATATTTTCAAGTTTTTTTGTTGAATTTCCAAAAAATCTAGTTGGGTCTTCATTCCTTGAGTTTCTGCCCTTCCATGCCTAAACTTGTCAAAAACTAGCCACTACTTGTCTGTTATTAATGAAGTCAAACTAGGAGGCTCACCTTTATTGAAGTTAAGGCTGTTCAATATAGCTTAGTCCACTATTTGGCCCTCCAAAGGAAAACTGTTTCTTGGATATTTTTGTTAACTGTAAAGTTTTTTAGCCATATCTCCATTTTCTCTACATTCTTTATCTGCTTGGGAAAAAACTACCAAAGTGGGATCCAGATATCAAGTAAATCTGAGAATAGAGTTTGAAAAGCTCGAGAGCCAAGTAGATTCCATTTTTCAAATCTTTACCAAGTAGATTCCATTCTTAAAATTTACCAGTAAGCTTTTATATCTTAATAAATAGTATTAATTAACATTTTAAATCTCTTTAATCAATAATGAACTTTCTAACTTATTAATAAAATATTAAAAAGCTGTATACTCGTGCAGGTGTCAAAGAACCTAGCTTTGCTTTTAGAAACCACCATGTATAGAAAAGACAAATTAATAAAGCCATAACATTTATTTCTTTTTTGTGTTTGTCAGTCAGATTTTGAAATTCATTCATTAAAAGATACAATTTTAAATAGTATAAACCTTTTGCTAGTCCCAGTAAGTAAAATTTAAAACTATCTGAAGAGTTATTCTATAAAAATAATTTGGGTGACGGTACCCCCATGCTGGTGTGTGTCATAAGGTTACATTAATGAAAACACTGACAAATAAAAGCATTTTTCTGCAAAAAAAAGCAATGTTTACCAATAGAAAAAAATTAAAAATAAAAAAGTTCTAAACTTTCGAATTTGGGTGGTGCCAAAACTTACCCAAATACATTAAAATTGCTTTAAGTCAATATCTATTTCTTTGCCTAAATTGTCACTGGTGTAACTAGCAGAACTTAGATAATCTAAATCATTCTTATATATATATATAGAATTATATATGTGTGATAAGTACCTTAAATCCACTCAAAATTAGTTTCTAGACAAAAGTCTAAGGAACTAATAGACATTTAAGGAACCATAAGTTTAGATAGTAAGCAGCAGTCAGAAAGATCAACTGGACAATAAGGTGTAAAAGAAGAACTTTTGCTAGGACAACTACTAAGAACCTACAAAAACCCTCATTTTTGCTACACTATATGTAGAAATAAATAATATTGAATTATCGTTTTAGCAGTTGCTGATTTATTTTGGCAGAATTTTTTTGATTAACTTTTTGAAAGGCCCTTAGGATTTTTAAAAATTAAAAAAAAAAATCTTCATTACCTTTTTTTGAATATATATATATATATATATATATATATATATATATATATATATATATATATATATATATATATATATATATGTATGTATTTATGTATGTATGTATGTATGTATGTATTTATGTATGTATATATGTATATATATACATATGTAAATATATATGTATGTATGTGTATATATATATATATATATATATATATATATATATATATATATATATATATATATATCGTTTGATTTAGTGTTGTATTAAAATAATACAAAACTCTTGTTCGTTGAAAAGTGCTCAATATTTATGAAATTTTTTTTGATTATCTATAAATTTCAAAACAATAAATAAGAGCGATTTATAATTATAATTAAAAACGATAAAGAAAAAACTTTTATTATGGAACTTTAAGTTTCATGCCTAACAGCAATCATCAGCCATATATTACAAAATTAAAAATTAAACATTAAAATTACAATTAGAATTACGGTGGCATGAGTTCTAATGACTCCATGGAAACAAAATTTTTAATGTTTTAAAAGTATAACGTGATGTAAACCAACCAGGATCAATCTTTGGTATCAAAAAGAGGAAATAAGGAACTTATTTTTGTGCCTGCACTTCGATATTATTTCACTCCTTGTATTTAATAGGTTTTCTCCTTTATACATCAAAATTTGGAACTTCTTGTTCAAACGAAGGTTACAAACTCTTGCTGTTGGATTGTATGGTTTGCATTTTTTAACAATCTTCCATCTGACAAAAGGTGTTTAGTTTTTTTCTTTTAATTTCCATACTTCTTTTGATAGCTCTGTATCATTCTTGTACCTAACTGCATTAAAAGATTTTAAGTGGTTTGCATACCGAACTTTAAAAAGTGTTTCGCGAAGTCCAAAATACACTTTTTCTTTATACTCCGGATTGTTTGAATAGATGGTGGCCTGATAAACAATGTTGTTGGAAAGGCAATGGTTGTTCATTGGACATTTGGTTTTGTCAATGCAGTTGCATTTTATTTCATTAGTTTTTGCCTCCTTATGTAAAATGCTTTTATTGTGAGAGTTGATAATGGATTTTATGTTTGGCATGTAAGAATAGCTTATTTTGATTGTATTTCTATTAAATATTTTACGAAGTCTGGGGTTAACGGGAAAGTGGAGGTCGATGAGGTTCAAAAATCATTTACCTATTTTTGTAACAGCATTTGCACTGAAAGGAGGATTATACCAAATTATCTTGTGTTTATGGTTGCCGTTTGTTGATTTTATACTTGGATGGTATGTAAGTTCCCAATTGTAACCCGATTTTTCAAGGCTCCTTGATAAGGAGGAATACTTTCTTTAAAAATCGATTCACTTGACGATGCTGCTGATAATCTTAATTCAATAGTCTTAGGAATACTTTTTTTTACACTCGATGGATGATTAGAACTAATATGTATATAATTCAGTATATTATCTGGTTTGCGATATTGCTGAAAAGAACCATCGTTAAGGTTTAGCGTCAAATCGAGATAGTTAACTATTTTCAAATTACATTTAATAGAGATAAGAAGATTGTTATTTTTAAAAATTTGTACAAAATGTTTCTTTATCCTCTCCATTTCCTGACCATTTTTATTCCTAAATGTAGCTAGTCCATCATCTCGATATATACCGAAATTGCTTTTATCATAAAACTGCGAGATTTGATGCAAAATAAAAATCCCAACTAATTCATAAATTTCCGCGCCATCAAAGGCCCCCATAGTGACATCGAATAATCCTTCCTTTTTTTTAATCCAGGCAGTTCCATTGCTAAATAATAATGATTTTCTTGCATGGTGTATAAAACTCTTTTGTTCGCTATTTATTGTTAGATGTTGCTCTGCAAAAGTTATTGCATTTTTTAGTAGGTTTTCATTAATTGATGGATAAAAATCATTAATATCAAAGACTAAGAACTTACAGAATTGCTTTTCTTTTATGGTTTGAAACCAATGTATAACATTTTGAGTGTTTTGCCATTGGTTCACAAATAGTTTCTTTCTCAGCTCTGAATCAATGTTGGATACAATAGATTTTGAAATCCTTCCAATCTCATTTTTAGCAGGATTAATAAGTCTAACAGTTGGTTTATCTAGGAAGTTCTCTTTATGGTCTTTTAGAGTTATGAAACAATCTGCAGTACCATTAATTTCGATTTTATTCTATACATCATGGTTAATTAAAATTTTTTTACCTTGTTTATTTACTTGATCTTTGAGTTTAGAGTCCGCTTTTTTATACGTGGAAGCAATTGCATTATTAAGAAGATGGTTGTATTGATCTTTGGATAGTTTGTACATGTTTGATGTTTTATCGACTAGATTTAAAGTTTTTTTCGAGGTTCATATAGATTTTACATCGTTTGCTATTTTTTCTTGGAAAACATTGTTGATTTTCCGAAATTTGATAGTTTTAACAAGATTAATTAAATTATTTTTGAAAGCACACATTTCCTTAATTTGCGGAGGACATTTAGAAGAGTTAGTACCGTAGTTAACGTAATCGAGAGAATCTTTTTCATTCCATTGTTTCTTTATGAAAAAAAGTGCTTTCCACCTCATTCTTTTAATAAGCGTTTCGGTTTTTGCCAGTAATTGTAAAATATATTCTTTCTCTGATGGTATTGAGATATTTTTAAGAACGATACAGAGTTATCAAAAGAAGTATGGAAATTAAAAGAAAAAAACTAAACACCTTTTGTCAGATGGAAGATTGTTAAAAAATGCAAACCATACAATCCAACAGCAAGAGTTTGTAACCTTTGTTTGAACGAGAAGTTTCAAATTTTGGTGTATAAAAGAGAAAACCTATTAAATCCAAGGAGTGAAATAATATCGAAGTGCAGGCACAAAAATAAGTTCCTTATTTCCTCTTTTTGATACCAAAGATTGATCCTGGTTGGTTTACGTCACGTTATACTTTCAAAACATTAAAAATTTTGTTTCCTTGGAGTCATTAGAACTCATGCCACTGTAATTCTAATTGTAATTTTAATGTTTAATTTATATATATGAATATATATATATATGAATATATATATATATATATATATATATATATATATATATATATATATATATATATATATATATATATATATATATATATATATATATATATATATATATAAGTTATATATATATATTTATATAAGTTATATCTATATATATTTATATATATATATATAATTTATATATATATATATATATATATATATATATATATATATATAAGTATATATATATATGTATATATATATATATATGTATATACATATATATATATATATAAGCTTCAGATTGCCACTGTATTTCTGAGAAATTGGCTTCTAGTAGAGCTGACTTAATGAGGATGGGGGAGGGGGAATCAGTATATATTCCTAGGTACTGCAGTTTTAGGGGTCCCATTTTTTTCAGTTAAAAATTTTGTTTATTTCCTTTTTATGTTAATATGTTAGTTTTGGGACCCTGCTGTAACATAATAGTCTCAAGCCCCAAAATCTTGTGATCTGGCAATGGTTTCTAGGCCTAGAAAGAGGCATAATGATATTAAGCAACAGTTTATTTTTTTTTTGCACAATTGCTGCACATTTCTCATGTTTTAACTCAACTCATAAACTCAAATACAGTAGAACAATGATTTAAAATTTGTATTAAATTTCAAATTCTAAAAATGAAGTTAAAAAAGTCAAATTAAAAAAAAACATAAGCTGATCATATTGTGTTGTAATTCATAGTTTAAATCACTTCATATTTAAAACCTAATGCACAAAATGAAAATGGAGCTAAAATGTTCAAATTGTTGTTGGTCAGATTTTATACTTTATAAAATAAATAATATTTTATAAAAATAACGAAAGAACTTTTGCAATTTTCATGTAACGTAAGTTAACAAAAACATGATAAAGTTTTGTTTTTTCTAAAATTTTGCTAAAAAAACTCAACTTTTTTTAATAATATTTACGAAAGAATATTAAATGCTACGTTTTTATTTTAAAGTTTGAATAATGATTAAAGCACATTTTTATTTCAAATTTGTGTAACGTAAGTTAAAATTACATGCATTTACTAAAGTTCTGGCACTTTTTTGTTAAGTTTTTGTTTGCAAAATGAATAATGTCGTTACGCAATTCTTATTTTGTTGCGTTGGGTTGACAAGATTTAAAGTGAAATTTTATATTAGGAGAATTTAGAATAAAATTCTTTTTTTTGATGTAAATTAAAATTTTTCATATCGTTTTTTTTTATTAAATATACATAAATAAATAAAAATAAGAATTATATTAATATTTATATTTAGACATGAAAATAATAATAATAATAATTTGCTATTCTTCTAATGGGTCATTCCATATGAAATCATCCAGACCATGACACCCTTACGTCATAGAATTTGTTCATTTTTACCTCACTTGCAGTCCATATTAAAAAAATGATAACTGCGAAAGTTTTAGTTAAAAGTACACATGGATTCCAGAGATATCGTCAATTAAAATAATGCTTACTCAGCATTTTAGTGATTATCTAAAGCAACTGCAAAGCAACTTTGACATATAGTATCTTTATAATGGCTTAGGGAAATTTTCTAAAATTTGATACCCCAATAGACTTTTACTTGCGGAATCCAAAAAGAGCACCCACAAGACATGATTGTCTCATGTCAAATGCCTTGTTTATCCAATTTTGTTCAAAATTATTGACTTGTAAATTCATGATTTCTGGAGGTAAAATGAAGACTGTGGCCCAAAATCCAGAATAAAAAATTGTATATCATTATTTTATCTTAGGTCTACTAAAAAAACTTAGATTTATCAACTGTCTCTCTAATACTTGATCAAAATTTGCGTTTAAAAATTGTGTCTTTTTAGAAAAATTTAAATTTTGTAATAAAAGCATTTGAAATGTCTTTTACAAACAAACAATCAATGCCATGAAATCTTTATAACTTTTATTCCACCTAATGGCATCAATGAGAAATTTTGTATTTTGGCAATGTATGCATACACATACATTATGAGTACCTGGCACATTAGTTGTAATACAACATTTGGGTTTAAGAGTGCGAAACTTGAACAAACTGACTTTGACATTAGGGTAGTATTTTTTAAATGCAACATGTAGTTCATTAAAATTGAGTAGCAATAATCTTTATTAAACATGTAGGTTTTTCTTAACACTTACAAAATCTTTTTTTCCTGGCATCATTCTCAAAAATTCATCACTTTGATAAAAGTTAATCACTAAATTAACTGTTTCTGGTAAAAGTGGGTTTCCATTTGTTTTTTTTTGGGCAATAATAGAATTCCATGCTCATTTTTAACTTTTCTCACAGTTCGAACAAGATACTCAGACACTTCAAAGTAGCTTGATATCTTTGTACTTGTCCATGATTTTGGTGTGAGTGTTAGCATTTGCACCTTATGGCAATAAGAGTCAGTCTCTGAAATTTTTTTATTTATTTCATACATTAAAATGTCTAGATCATGGTCATTGTTAATGTTGTTGTTTGAAATGAGGCTTTTTATTTCTGTTTTTAAAGAAGTTTCTTTAATGCTATATGCTAATGAGACCATTTTTGCAACTCTGTCAATGGTGCTCTCAAACTTTTGTTTTGCTGCAGGCAATTTGCTGTGTTTTAAAAGACTATTTAGTTTGACTGGTGAAATTCCAAGCAATTCTATAGTGGTATCTAACTTTTTTCTCACTTTTTGATTCCCATTCCTCCTGTGAATTTAAATCTCCATCTACTACTGCTTTTTTGTAACATTTTCTACTGTTTTTAGTTTCTACTGCTTTTTTGTAACATTTACTGCTTCCAGTTTCTACTGCTTTTTTGTAACATTTACTTCAGAATTTCCAACCTGGGGTTACATAAACATTATTTCGTTGCAAAAATTTCGCCAAGTCTTGGGAAATCTTTGTATTACCTAAGAAACAAATTTAATTTTAAGTTTTTAAAATAAATGAAAATATAAAACTTTTTATAAATAATTAAATGTTTTTCTTTTAATTTCCATAACAATTCTGTTGTAAGTAATGTTAGATTACCTTTTATAGCAATTTTTTTACTTTCCTTGTGTTTTCCAAAGAATTGCAACACTTTGTAATTATTCTTTCAAAATATTTTTCATAGAATTGCTCATGATAACAACATATAATTCTTATTGAACAATATTTTTCCTTTAAATTTGCTCGCCATATTATTTCTTCTTGTTTTTCACAAAAAAGATCTTTGAATTAAACAAAACCTTGTTTTCTAGAAAATTCAGTTTTTTGGCAATGAATGTTAAGACTTTTTCCAATGTCACATTTTTCCATATTAAATATGTTTATTATTTATTATATTACCTGCCAAAAAAATACAAAAACAACAAAATTCACAATCATTCTTTAAGAAAATGCAAACAAGCAAAGTACAACCTTTGAAAAGAACAAAACAAAATATGTGCTTGTTTTTGATATATGAGGTAAGCATTCACCAATTTGATAATTATTTTTTAATAATTATTTATTACTATATCATTTAATGTATTTAAAAAAAAAAAATCCAGGGAGATGGGAAGGGGGCAGAGGTGGTCAGAGGCCCTCTGACCCTCCCTTGGCCTATGGCTATAATCGTCCTAAACTAGTCAATAAATTTGACGTCTTTATTCAAATAAATGTTTTAAAAAACATTTCAATTGCTTTTATTACAAAATTTAAATTTTTCTAAAAAGACACAATTTTTAGGCGCAAATTTTGATCAAGTATTAGAGAGACAGTTGATAAATCTAATTTTTTTCAGTAGACCCAAGATAAAATAATGGTATACAATTAAACTTTTTATTCTGGATTTTAGGCCACAGTCTTCATTTTACCTCCCACAATAATGAGTAAAAATCTATTGGGGTATCAAATTTTAGAAAATTTCCCCAAGCCATTATAAAGCCATTATTATGCTGAGTCAGCATTATTTTAATTGACAATATCTCTGGAATCCATGTGTACTTTTAACTAAAATTTTTGCAGTTATTATTTTTTTAATATGGACTGCAAGTGAGGTAAAAATGAACAAATTCTGAGATGTAAGGTGTCAAAAATATTTTTTTTGCATGATTTATAATGAAATTACCCTAATATAAAAAAGTTAGTTAAAATCTTTTTTATTTTTGTTTTAGTAGAACAAATCGTTAGTAAATGCAATTTAGGGGGTCATCCATAAAGTACGTCACCCTATATTTGTCAATTCTCAACCCCTTCCCTCCTGTCACAAATGATCACATATACCTAAACATATACAATCACATACCCCTCTCCCTCCTAAACTGTGATAGTAGTTTTTACGTCAAAAATATTTTAAGGGATTTTAAATGTAAATACTTTGCATTTTAAAAATTCAACCTAATGAAAATATGTATAAACAAAAGAAGTGTTAGTAAAAACTTCAACAAACCAACAACCAAACAACAAACGGATTTTCTTATTTAAATAAAGGTGTAATACTAAAGTAATTTTTTAAAGTTGCTCTTGGTCTTGCAGAAAAACTGTTTTCGATTTGATAACGAGTGATGTAACATAAGTTAAATACATAGTATCAAAAAAACAAGTTTTTTTTTTTTTAGAGTTCTCAACATCTTGTGAAAGTTTCTAATACAAACCACTTTACTGATTTACAGAAATCTGACCTAAAAGTTGAAGCAATTTTTCTAACTTGTTTTCCGTGTCATGTAAGTTAAGTGGCATTTTCAGTAATAAGTTTGCTCTCTTTTGGCCAAACTCTAAACTTTTTAGCTCATTTTATTCTTTAGACTAACGGCTTTCATACAAAATAGCTCAAAGTTTAATTTACAGTTTAAATAGGCAAATATTTCAGTTGTTGCGCGTGTAACATAAGTTAAAAATGGATTTGCCCATGTGTATATATATATATATATATATATATATATATATATATATATATATATATATATATATGGGACTTTAATTTTAAATTTAAATATTACATTACTTTTGTGTTTTTTTTAATGCAGGTATTTCACATGTAATGTGTTTACAATCAATGCAAGTGCATCAATTTTTTTTGCAAACTCAAAGGGTAGTTTGGACACTGCGTTAGTTTATAATTCCACAGATGTAACTGTTTTTTGTTTGTTGTCTCCGTTAAATGTCATAACAAATCCGGTTATTTCGCTAAATAAGAATATTTACTTATCTCTAAATAAAAATTTAATTTTAAGCATAAATCAAAATAAAGGATTGCATATGACATACTTAATTGATTGGGGAGATGGTATTTATGAAATTGAAAATCAAACCATGAATCAAAATCCAGTTCCATTTCAAATACAGCATAAGTATAATAAAGAAAACCACTACAATGTTAATGTAACATGTTACAACTTGATGCAGAATTCAAGCTTTTTGGTTCAAATAATAGTAAAAAATTGCTCAGTGCCTGAAGTCAGTTTTTATTATGGAACCACTACAAGTCCAATGAATATTATACGAAGTATTGGAGGTGATGTAACAGCATTTGTGGAAAATATTAATAGTTTTTGTAAATCTGAAAGTTACAGTTTTAAATGGAATCTTGCAAGTTCCACTTCAAACACTACTGTTAATGGCTTTTTATCCAAGCAAAAAGTTACTTATTCAATTAAAAAAAATTCACTTGATATTGGCATTTATATATTAACGTTGCAATATAATTATGGACATATCACAAATTTTTATACTGCTTACATTAATATTATATTTTCTCCTTTGTATATGGAAATTGATAATGGATTTTTTTCTTCTATTGCTCATAAAAAGAAAATTGGAAATGAAACCTTGTACCAAAATTTTACAATAAGTGCAAAGTCTAGTTATGATCCAGATGATCCAATGATTGGAACTCAAAAAATCTCCTTCAATTGGAAATGTAAAGTTGCTTCAAATTTTTCATATGCTCAAGAAATTATGGCAAACTATAAATCTTTGAACTTGACTTATTTTAGTGACACATGTTTTGATCAAAATTGGATAAGCATTCCGTCTATTAGTTCAGAAGTATCTTTTAGTACACAACAGTTTCTTGAGGGTATAAATTATCATGTTAAAGTTTGTGGAACAAAGAATGTTGGGAAAGATTTCAAGTCATCATACAAAAACAAAACAGGTTGTTTCACTCAAGAACTTCAAATAATTGCTGGTGGACTACCAACTGTTTCTGTTAGGTTAGTTTTATTACTTTAATTTGTTATTTAGTTTGTTTTAAAATTGATTTCCTTATATTTTTGGGAAATCACTTTTTTTTTAAGTTATTATATAATGTAATCAATTAAGATGTGATAGTTATTGCTTCATAAATTATTGGTAAAGAATTAAAACCCAACACTTTCCTGGAAGTTCAACACTCAACTTTTTTCTCCCTAAAATGGCCTTGTCTGTAAAAATTTGTGTTTCAGAGTTATAAAATTAAGGAAAAGTTAAACAACTTTTTTAAAAAAAAATTAATTCATCTTGACTAATAATAATAAAAATAAAACATCAATATTAACAATTTTTCAATATTAACACAATAGTAATAGTCACTGCATGTTCACATTATAGACTTTTAGTGACAACCATTTACAATATTCAGTTAATCAATGTCAATATATTTACAGTTAATAATTAAACTTTTCATTTTTATTTTCAACTAAAAACAAAAGTGATCTGACTAAAATTTCTTTCCTTATGTTTTTAGTTTACTTTTATACAAAAAAATTTATTCCAGAATGTAAGTATAAGTCATCTTTATGATAAATTGGTGATGAGTAATTGAATAAAAGTGTTGTACTGCTCTTAAAACTCTATTATCCTGCATGTCAAGGTGTAGGCTAGGTTAGCTTGTGTAACAGACTGCATAGTCTGGCCTAGCTCTATTCAGTTAGTAATGGTAAATTTATTTATTTAAAAAGAGATGTAAGTTAACAAGTTACAAAAATTGGTGAGACACTGTTGATTAAAAAAAATCATTAAAAAAGAGTTACCTTCAGCAAACATACTTAATAACAACAAAATACAAACAAACAAGCAAAGAATCTAAAGACATTAAGTAAAAACTAGAAAAACAAAATAAACAATATAAACTTTAGGAAAATTTAAGTTTACTTTTTTTGTGTAGTTTCATTTGTAACTTTTTCTTAATCATAAACCTTATAAAACAACTTATTATTTAAAGAATTTTTTTTACACAAACAAACACATACTTACCAGCTGTTTTTACACAAGCGAACACATACTTATCAGCTCTTTTTTCACAAGCAAACACATGCTTATCAGCTGTATTTACACAAGCAAACACATACTTATCAGCTGTTAAATAATAACACTTATGATAGATTCAGCCCTTGGATTTAAGGTCAACATTTGGCAATGTCGACCTCATCTTTCTTAATTCCGAGGGTTGTAGATTGGTAAAGAAATTTAATAGTGTTTTGCAGCATGGTTGTCACTAACACAATTACTATTGGGGCTCTTAACACCACTTAGCTATGCTTTATTATCCTTCCCACTTAGCCTCCTAGTACTTCCTTAGATAAAAAAAATAAATATTAGTCCAGATTTAAATTAGTATGAATCATGAAAAAAGACTTTTGAAGACCAGTAGAAAATAACTTGATTTTGAAAAAAAAAAAAGATTAAAATTTCTTTTAACACTTTCTGAATCTAAGAAAGTTTGTATTAAATGCTTTTTAAAAAAAAATATTAAAATTTTAAAGACAAAATTTCATTGTTATATGATTTATTAAAAGTTAAAATGATATGATTGTTTCCATTTTTTAAGGTCAGTTAAAGTTGTTTGAGAAGTTAAGAAGTTGAGGAGTTCAGTTAAGAAGTATAGTTATATATTAATACAAATTAATAAAAAAGCTTGTTTATTAGATGCATTTCAAATTGTGATACAAAACTAAATTTTAAAGATCGAGTAATTTATTCATACTTCTGTGAAGATTGTGGTTCTCAAAGGTAACTTAATTTGTTTAAATTAGTTTAGTGAATCGTTCATAGGCAATCAATTGATCATCGTGAAATTTTATAATTGCTTCTTTTTGCATCTTTAAGACTAACAGCAAAATGGATGATAACAGATGATGCAGGAGATATTCCTTCTGAAATTTTGTCTCCAAATGCTACCACAACTGGTTTTCTGATCCCCAGTCTTGTAATTAACAAAGACATACTTCTCGAAAACAAAAAATACACTTTTACATTAGAAGTTGGATTCTCTGATTCATTAAAACGATTGTTGTTTAATTTTACAAGGATCACATGTTCTCAACCATCTTCAGGAGTTTGTTACATAAAGTAAGCATTGTTTTTAGATCTTTATTTTGATTTGATTTTGAAATTATAAAAAAAATATGGGCAGACGTTTTTTTTATTACTATGAAAAGATTACCTTTTTTGTGGTTTTATGTATTTATGTTTAGTTGTTTATTTTTTTATTGTTTCAGAAACCCTAAAAAGTTATTTATTTTACTGTTGGACCAACAATTAAAGAATTAAACTTGTAATCTAAAAAGTATATCAATATAAATATAAAATAGAATAACTAATGTTTTTTAAAAACAAAAATCATACATACATACTGATGCTATTGAAATAAAAATATCTCCAAATGTGGAAGCAAATTTAGTACTGCATACCTAAGGTCAGTTAAAGTTGTTTGAGAATTTAAGAAGTTGAGGAGTTCAGTTAAGAAGTATAGTTATATATTAATACAAATTAATAAAAAAAACTTCTACCTAAGTACCTATATATAAGAAAACATCAATTAATAAAAATTCTTTTAACACAAATTTGTTATTAGAGATTTTTGCTGGATTGTGGTTTATTATCAGCTCATAAAATTATACAAAATTTTTGAACATTAAAAACGGTTTAAAATTAACTGACTTCAGCTTCTTTCTTTTTTACGCAAAAATGTAAAAAATCATTAGTACCTCTGTATTTCTTGAGCTTCGTGCACTTTACAATCAGATTTTTTTTTGTGTACTTAAGTATCTAGTATAAAATATAAGCTGTCATTGCATAAATTTACAAAGGATTTAGGACTTATATTCATCAATAATTTTTAAGTTTCATAGCATTATCTCTCAGTGTTCAAAAATTTAATATCAGTATAAAAATTCAGTATCAAGTATAAAGTATAAGCTGTCATTGCATAAATTTATAAAGGATTTAGGTTTATTCAGACAATATGTATGTTTATAAAACAGAAATTAAAGTAAAAAAATATTGTCTACTTTAAATATAGAAAATTTTCTATATTGTGTTGCATTCTTGTTTCCAATTGAGTTTTATACATGCAAAGTTTTGTATTTAAATATTTGGTCATTAATTTGTATTCAATTTTTTTTTTTCAATCGTTTGTATTTTTTGTCTACTTTTGTATTCTATTCAGTTGTGTTTTATAAATGCAGCGTTTTGTATTTAAATATTTGATAATTAATTTGTATTCAAATTTTTTTTCAATAATTTGTATTTAAATAGTTGTTCATTACACTATGACTAGAGGTATTTTGTGTTTTTGATGTTGTTTGTGTAATTTAGATGTCCATCTTTTTTTTTTTTTCAAATGTTATTAAAAAATAACCCATTTAGTTTTAAAATAATAAATGATTCTAGGAGGGAGTAGGATAAAGAAGAAGGATAGTATTGATATATAATAGTAGTTGCTTAGTAGTAGTTATATAATAATTCTTTGTTAATCTTGCACTTTATAAATGTTTTCAAGATAGAGTTGCATTTTAGAAAAGTACTATTATTCTTTGTTATATATAAACCTTTAGTGGCTGTAGTCAAAATTTTCACTCCCATTTCATACTCTTCTTTTTATAATAAGAGTTTAATCACACACTAATTTCTAAGAAGAAATGAAGCCAGTGTTCAATATTAAAACCATGCTTTGTACTTTTTGGGTTCTCAGAGGGTTTTGTTAGTATTCTGAGCAGAATTTAAATTCAAGATTTAAAGTCATTTAAAGATATAGTTTAATTTTTTTTTTCAAGTTGCAAAGAGTTTTGAGCTGTTTCTAAATATATACAAATCGAGTTAAAGTTTTTCATTAGTTTTTTTAATAAACTTTGTTTGACTGAAGAAAAAAAATTTCGTTCTACCCAATGAAACTAGATGTATTTTTCATATCACCATAGTTTGCATCTTTGATAAAGCCAAGTCTTGTATTTTGAATTTTAACTCTGGTACCATTTTGACAAGTTAAAGGTTTGTTTAAAACTTTAAGGAGGTTTTTACCATTGACTTGGTTTTGTTATTGTTGAAGTTGCTGTTGTTGTCTGATTTATTTGTTGCTTATCATTAAAGTTAATCTTAAGTTATTTTTTTGCTTTGTTTCACTACTTTTGTGTTGTAAATACTCTTGTTGTAAATAATGTCTTAGTGTTACAAGACTGAAATATTTAAAATGCCTCTATTGTTTTCTTTTCTTCAGAAATACAGAAATGCATTTATTTCTTAACAGAAATGTATACATTTCTATTAAGAAAGTTTATATAATTTTAACAAAAGTAATAAATTTTGATATAAAGTTATAGTTTTGATAGTGATATCACTAAGACAGATACATGAAGCCTAATAATTTTTACATGAATATTTATAACACAATAATAAAAATATTTTTAATATCTTAAATAATATTTAATACTGTTATAGATATTTATGATTTTTCTTAACAGACAGACTGATGGTACAGCAATCTTAAATCTTTCTTAAATTCAATTCTATTTGATAAATATATTTTTTTTATACAGTCCAACTGATGGCTATGCCCTAGAAACCTATTTTAAACTTGTCTGCTACAATTGGATTGATTTAGATGGCTTTCTGAGCTACAAATTTTTTTATAATACTAATCATTTTCATCAAATGAAGCTCAGTAGTACAACAACTGTTGATTATCCTATGCTTAATGCTGCAACTATAGATCAACCGAGTTTAATTGACTTTGTGATGGGTCCTGGTGATGAAAATAATGATTACAAAATTAACATCATTATTAAAGTATATAATAAATACAATGCATACAAAGAATACAACCAACTTTTCATTAAAGTAGATGTTTTAATTTTCTATAGTTTTTATCTATTCACATTTTATAAGCATGACGCTCTGCAATAAAATCTGATTTAATACTTTAAATGATTCAGGTTTTCAAAAAATTTGATTCTAAGATTTCTAAAGCAAACAAAACGTTTAAGAAAAGTAATTCTAATTATTGGTTATTTGTTAAAAATTTAAATTTAGGTTTTTCATTTGATTTTTCAAAGAAGTAAAACAAATTACAATTAAACAATTAAATATAAAGTTATTACATAAAGGTTTTTTTTCTCAACATCCTTTAATTCAATGTGTGCAGTGCTAACAGAGTTGTTAAAGTTGAAGATCAAACTTGCTTACAAAGTGAGTACTCTTTTACTACAGCAGTACCGCATGTTTTTGTTGTTATTTGTTTAACCTTAAACAGTTTTTTTTTTTTAAACATGTCATAAGTAATGCTTTTTAAAATAATCAAATAATTATTTGATTATTTCTAAAAACATTACTTAGGATACATTTAAAATACAATAAGTAATAATCTAGTTATTATGTGCTTATAATTTAAATGATCAAAAATAACAACATTTCAATCTTTTTTATCTATTAAAAATAATTGTGAAATTAATTTTGTTTAATTAAAAATAATTTTTATCCACTATAGACAAGGTTTGTCTAAAGTTACACTAAAAAGCAATTGGTTAGATAATCAAACTTTTAAAACAATCTAAATTTGTTTCATAAACTAAGCATTAAACTGTATTTTGTTCCTGAGCGTCACAATTTATTTCTTAATATTTTATGTTTAGAAGAATTATTTTTAAGTTTTTAAACTTATTTACAGGTGCAACCCAGTAATAAACCTATTAATTTAACAGCATTGTTGGCTGGGATGCACTCCAATGATACACAAAGTATTGCTAATGTTGTTCAAGCAGTTAGCTCTGCTATCAACCTAAACTCATCAACTTATTCTAGTAACACACTTACACCTTTAAATATGTTTACAAACATGGTTGATATTGATGCTATTAATCTACAAAAGCAACATGAAATTTATTATTTGCAAAAGGTAAGGTTTACTTTTTGAGAGTTTAAAAATCACAAATACTTTTTGGAATTTGTACTACTGTTTGGGAATATGTCAAATATCTTACAAGATAAAAAATTATAATATGTATTTAGTACGCTGTTCAGTTTGACATGACATGGTCAAGGGTTTTGGTTTAAATCTTGATTTTATTATATTTTCTGTTTTGTAATCTGCAAGTAACATTTACAGTGATTATTGTGCAGCCTTGTATTAAACTAAAAAAAAATAGTAAAGATCTAGTATTATTTGACTGGTTGTCATTAAATTGTTACTTCTTCAATGCTATGTTTGTAAAGATTTTATTCGCATTCTGTTTATAAAGGTTTCTTCAATAAATATATTCTATAATAAGTTGAATCAAACATAATATTATAATAATTGTTAAAAAAAATAAAGTATTATATTATTTATATTTTTTTGCTTGTTTGTTTTTGTTTTTATTTTTCAACTTGAGAGCATTTGATAGCGGAATAAGTTTTTTTTTTGTTTGACTTAATGTTAATAAAACATTTATTTTTCAACTTGAGAGCATTTGATAGTGGAATAAGTTTTTTTTTTTTTGACTTGATGTTAACAAAACATTTATAATTAGAATGTTGAATAATTTCCAAGAGAATGTTTATTGTTAATATTTTCAATTGATGTGCATGTGATGGTTGAACAACATTGTTTTTTCTTGGCTGATAGATTGTTTAAGATTATAAATAACATTTGGTACTTTTGTAGCATGTTCTTATGTCTTTAAAATTATGGCTTTAAATATAGCTTTAAAATTTTCTAACCAAACTAACTCTAAATGCAGATTACCATTTTTTACATTTGTGTTTAAGATTATGTCATTTTTGAAACTAGCACCTTTATTATGTGATTTTTTTTCAAGGCATCAATGGTACCAAACCAAGGCCACATTTTAGTACCACATGGTATGTTGCTATGGTAATGTTGTTCTTGACCTAATCAATTCCATGAAGTTATGAGAATTATGATCATCCCCAAAAATTTTTCTTTTTTTTTTTTAATGAATTTAATAAAAAACAAAAGAAATTGTTAAATATAGTTATAAAATATAACATTCTAAAGAGAAAAACAAAAACCTAATTCTATGATTTCAATTTTATCTTAAAGTATACCCTAGCTAGACTATATTTAAATATATCCAGCTAAAAATACTATTCCTAAGAAAACAAAAAATGGATAATTTTAAAACTGAAAACAACCATAAGGAATAGAGAACATACAAATTTTCTAACAACTTAAGAAAAAGGTTCCTTTTTTATACAACTCATTAAATTATAAATTGAATAACTACTTCAAGCAGTTTGTTTTCTTTTTATTAATATCTCATTATCTTTTTATATTGTTTTTTTTTTTGTGTTTTTTTGTGTTTTTTTTTTTTTTGTTTTGTTTTTAACAATGCTCTTATTCATCTAACTTCTTTGACAACAATTAATTTTTTTCTTTATTTTTTAAAAATTTATTTATTCATATAATTATTTGTTAATTTTTTTCTATTGTAACAATGTTTTTCTTATTTCATATGTTCAAGCTTACACGTTTTTTTATTGTTCAAAGTCACGCACAGAAATGATCACTTTACTCAACAATGCACCTGTCCATGATATGAGTTCATTCAAATCAGTAGGTGATGCTTTGGTATTATCCTCACACAACCCAATAGAGTTGGTTCCTAAAACTCAGGTATTTAAGTATTTTTATAAACAATCTATACTTTTAAATGTTTTTTTTTGGTACATACAAGCTCTAACATTTGGAAGCTTGCCCAAATGCGCCTGTATTTCAATTTTATTAAAAAAAAACTTTCTTAAGCAGTTTTTGACAATATGTTAAGTTTTTTAATTACAAGAAACTCAATAATGTTCCATACCTCATTATTACAAAATTTAACGACAAAACTATTTTACTATGGGGAATGTCAAACAGGGTGAATCTGAGGATGAATCTAAGTTTTCTAACAAGTAATCAATTAAATTAAACTAAAAAGGAAAAAATGAATTGTTTTGAAAATAGAACAAAATTATTTTTGGTCTCGTTAATTTTGATACATGGTGAACATTATATTGAACACTAAATATAACAGGTATGATATTGATGTGCTGCATTCTTTTACAACATGAGGATGAACTAAATCACAACCAGCTGATTTCAACAAATATAAAAAATCCTCAAGTCATTTCAAGTTGGTATATAGTGAATTAAAACAGGAATAAAAATGATATCAAGAGAAATATAAAACAATTAAAAAGAAGTGTAACTAACAAATTCAAATCAAATCCTAAAATGCTTTTTAAATATACCAATGGGACCTTCAAATTAATTTTTTTACACAAAAATATTTAAAAAATCAATTAAAACAGCTGAAAGAAACGAGTAGTTATAGGTGAAGTTGTGACAAACTAGGTTGATATACTTAGTGGTGTACCACAAGAATCTGTTCTAGAACCTCATCTTTTTGAGATATAATTTTTTTTACTAGAATTGCCAGAAAATTTAAATAATGTCATTTATACGCTAACAATATTTATACGCTAACAATAGTTAGTGTTCTTATTTCTTCTTAAAATGGTTTCAAGTGTTTCAAAATGACATAAATAAACTTGACAAATTGTCTACAATATGGAAATTAGGATTAAATTTTGAGAAAATGTTGAGTTATTCACTTTGGCTCAAATATTATAAAATATTTGTGTTTTAGCAATTCATATTGTACAATGATAAGTTGATGGAAATGAAAAAGTAAAATCTAGAATAAGACACTTTATTAGGTGAAATAATCCAAATGATACATGCAGTTAGTAAAGCAAATATGCTTTACTAATTGCATCTACTCTCTTACTAAATGATAAATTCAAATACACAGATAAAGATCTAATAAAAACAATTTATTGTATGTACGTTAGACAAAATTTAGAGTTTTCCATTTAACCATCTCTATTATACAAAAGATATTAATAAATCAAAACTATAAAGAGTTAAGACATTTTAAGTACAAGAAAAAAATTAGAAGATTTTGGATGACAACTAGATGTTATGAGGCGACTTGATTTAACTATTCAAGATATTTAAAGGTATTGAAATAATTGGTATCAAACTTTTATTCTAATTTATTTATTGATTTATTACCCTTTTGTTTGAACTTGCTAATTTTAATAATTATATACTCTAATTTATTCATTATGTACTCTACTTTATTTTGTTCATTATATTCTCTGCTTTATTTTGTTCATTATGTACTCGACTTTGTTTTGTTCATTATATACTCTACTCTATTTTATTCATTATGTACTCAACTGTGTTCATTATATACTTTACTTTATATTACTCGATATATATTCTATTTTACTCATTATGTACTCGACTTCATTTATTCATTATATACTTAACTCAGTTTTATTCATTATGTACTGTTAAAAATATAAAATTCTTAAATATCTTGCATCTATTTTTCACATGCAGTAATTAGTTACTATTAAATGTTTCATCAAAAAACTTTTTTAATGGTAAAAAAAAAAAAAGTTATTCCTACATAAATTAAAATAAGTATAAATTATTCATATATGTAAAATGAACATAAACTATTTAAATTGTTGTTGTTGTTTTTCCATAGAATACATCTATATGAATCTGTATTTTTTTTTTTTTTTATCAATAATCTTATTAAATTTATTGTTTTACATGGAATTAAACTTGTTTGTCCATAATTCTGATTGTAATTAAAAGATTCTCTTAAACATTGTTACCCACAGTAGTAATATTTTTAAACAAATAAAAGTTATTTTAAATAGTTTTCATTAAGATAAAAATGGTTAGCTTGAACAAGATATGTTTAACTTTTTTTATATATATATCTTTGGTATTTTTAACATTTAAAACAAATTTTTAACTTTTCTGATTTTTAGGAACAGGCAGCAAATATTATTACCAAATTAGCTGATCTTCTTACAAAAGAGAATCTTAAATTAATTGGAGCAGACAGTTTTGATACTATGACTCAACCATTTGTAAATTCCATATCAAACTTATTTAAGGCTAATTTTGACTACAACATACCGGGTATAGTAAATCTTTTATTTTATGTTCTTAATTTTTTTTTTTTTTAAATAAAGAATGTAAACTAAAACTTTTTATAGGAGAAGATTTTCTCGTTGTTCAAACAACAACATCAGCATCTTCATCCAATCTAGAAGTAATAATTATTTATAGCTCTGAGTTTTGAAATTTTATTGAAATATTTAATTAAATAACAATTTTAATAACTTTGTAACAAAATTTATAATTTATGTAGAGCAGTGAAAATGTAGTAACCAAGTTGTTAAAATCTTTGGAAAACTACTTTGTAGCAGCACAATCCTATAAAGTTCCTGGTGAAAATACAACCATTGGTGAAACAAAGCAGTTTAATTTTGTATTAAAAAAAGATTTTCTAAGTGATTTTAGCAACACTCAGATTGGTTCAATTGATGGCGGATTTACTCTTCCAGATTTTATAGATATGTTCAATGAATCCATACAAAACTCACAAGTCCTAATTAATGTATGGCTATAGTCCTTATTTAAATGTATATATAGATATATATATATATTTTTTTAAATATTCACCTCTTCAAGGCCGAGAAGGCCACTACAGATGAGGAGGCTACTTATTAGTGGTTATAACCCTCTCTTAACTCTATAGCTCCGAAACACGAACCTTGACGAGCAAGGCCGCTGCGCGGAGAAACAAGTTGAGCGCGGTACTACCAGGGGCGTGGTGGGGATATATATATATATTTATGTATATATATTTATATATATATCTTTATATATATATATATATATATTTATGTATATATATATATATATATCTTTATATATGTATATATATTTATATATATATATATATATTTATATATATATACACATATATATGTATACTTATATATATATATATATATATATATATATATAATATATATATACAAATATAGTAATCTATATTTGCATATATATATATATATATATATGTATATATATATATATATATATATATATATATATATATACATATATATATATATATATATATATATATATATATATATATATATATATATATATATACATATATATATATATATATATATATATATATATATATATATATATATATATATATATATATATATATATATATATATATATATACATATATATATATATATATATATATATATATATATATATATATATATATATATATATAATCTATTCCTGCCCAATATTCGCCGGGAATAGATTCATACAAGTTAGTTATAAAATCCTGGGGTATGTTGTGCCATTCTCTTTAAAGTTCTTCAAAACATTCTTCAGCATTTCGGGGAGCATGTTCAACCTTCTTTCTGTCCAGGTAATCCCAAATATGCTCAATTATATTCAAAACTGGACTCTGGGGAGGCCAGGTCATCAATTCCAGTACTCCTTCCTCTGCTATTTCATTTAAATAATTTTTGCCATTCGGGAACAATGTTTTGGGTCATTGTCCTGCTGCAGAATAAAATTATGACCTATTAGTCTTATTCCGGATGATACAGCATAGTGCATTAGGATATCCACATAACGTTGCCCGGTGAGTCGCCCCCTATTCTGAACAAATCACCTACTCCAGATGAAGATAAACAGTTCCAAACTTGTAAAGAGCCTCCTCTTTGTTTAATAGTAGGGTTTAATACTCTGGTTGATAGGCTTCTTCAATTCTTCAAACATATTGGTGTCCTTTTATTCCAAAAATTTCGAATTTGGACTCATCGGTGTACAGAACCCGATTAAACATTTCCTGGGCCCAATCTTTGTGTTGTTTTGCATATTTAAGTTGTTTTTCTTTATTCCCACACCGTAATAATGGTTTTCGAATTGCAACACACCCTCTTAATTCTGATTTAAGTAAGTGCCGTGGAATAAAAGAAGAGCTGACATTTTTCCCAATTGCTGTGTTAATGTCTTTTGCCAGCTCGATTGATGCTTTTTTTGTATTTCTTAAAGACAGGGTTTTTAAATATTTATTGTCATCTTTTGTTAGCTTAGGAGGTCTACCACTTTTCTTTCTATCTTCAAGGGAGCCAGTTTCTCTGATTTCTGTAACAGCATTCTTCGAATATCCTGTTTTCGATGTAGTTGTTATGACACATCGTTTTAATAAATAAACAAACAAATTCCTCATGTTTCCTCATCAATTTTGTTTATTTATCCAAAATAATATATATCTCTCAACTTTTCTTATATATTATTAAACTTAAGTACAGCTTAAAAAAATTACATAGGGAAAAAAAGTTGTAAATATGTCTAATTATACGGGTGGTCTAAAACTTATTCACAGTATTGTATGTATGTGTATATATATATATATATATATATATATATATATATATATATATATATATATATATATATATATATATGTGTATGTATATGTATTTAGCGGGTGTATTTTTTAGAGGTATAAAACTTTGAAATGGAATAAAACAAGGTGTTTTTTTTAAAATGACATGCAACTGACTTTATTCAAAAGATAATGTTTTGGCATTATAATTTAAATATGATTTCTGGCATATGACCTCCTCGGCTAATTCGAACATAATCTAATCTGGAGGTCCAATTTTCAATCACTTTTTCCAACATTTGTGGCCGTATTATTGGCACTAATGCGGCAAATATTATCCTCCAAGTGGTTGATCGTTTCGGGCTTATCAGCATAGACCAGCGGCTTCACATATCCCCAGAGAAAATAGTCAAGCGGCATTAAGTCGCAAGATCTTGGAGGCCAATTCACGGGCCTGGATCTTGAAATGGCGTATCTCAACATACACTTGAGGATTGCCTTCGCTCCAAATATGGCAGTTCTGTTCATAGTTGTAGCCATTTTACTAAAAGTGAGCTTCATCGCTAAACAAAATTTTCTTATGAAAATCGGGATTGACGGCAATCTTGTTTTAAGCCCATTCACCGAATGTACGCCTTGCTAGGTGATCGTGTGGCTTCAATTCTTGCATGAGTTGGATTTTGTAAGCACACAATCCAAGATCTTTATGCATAATCTTCCACAAAGTGGATAGACACAGTTCCAATTCCTGTGCATGATGCTGGATAGACTGATTCGGGTCTTCCTCTACGCTTTGCTCTACAGCAGCAATGGCTTCTTCAGTACATACTCTACGGTGTCTCTGTGGGTGCGTACTATCATGTAGAGTAAAAGTGGTGCAAAAAACGGTTCACAGTTAATCAAATTAATTGCTCTGATGGACAATTATGTCGACTGTATAATGGACGTAGTGCTTGATACATATTTTTAACAGAACTATTGTTTTCAAAATAAATCTGCACAATATGGAAGCATTGTTCAGGCCTCAGTATATATATATATATATATATATATATATATATATATATATATATATATATATATATATATATATATATATATATATATATATATATATATATATATGGTAGAGCGCTTGCCTCATAAACTGAGGTTCTGAGTTTGATCCCCACCATGTTCCTGGTAAGGATGTGGTGGCAATTGAACTCAGAACGCACGAAGAAACTTGATTCTTTGCGCAGCAGCCTTATTTGTCAAGGTTTTTGTTTTGGAATTATAGAATTGAGAGAGGCTTATAACCACAATTAATATATGTATATATATATATATATATATATATATATATATATATATATATATATATATATATATATATATATATATATATATATATATATATATATATATATATATATGTATATATATATATATGTATATATATATATGTATATATATATGTATATATGTATATATATATATATATATATATATATATATTTATATATATATATATATATATGTATAAATATATATATATATATATATATATATATATATATTTATATATATATATATATATATATATATATGTATGTCATATACTAATATGTTTATGTATATTATTATTTAAGAATATTAGAATGAAACTTTTGGCATACACATGGGACATTAATCGATCACAGAGCATTCTTTCTGAAACTCAAAGTCTTTCTATTTCAGATGTGAATGGTGGTCCAATAAAAGTGAGAAACAGTTCACAACCAATCAATATTACCATAAAAAATATCCCAGAAAAAATGAATGGCAAAATTGTATCTCTATCAATGCCTAATGATGTATATCAAGTTAAGTTTCTGTTAAAATCAGATTGTAAAATGCTTCTAAAGTTTGTGTTTAGAAATGACCTTAGTAGTTTAACAAATCTAATTGTTTACATTCAGTATGGAAAAGTTGCATCTAAACTTGATTATGATATTATGCTTAATATTTCTGTAAAATTTGGTGTAGTTATGACAAAATATAATGTATCTGTAGACACAAATTCTACTTTTTGGGGATTTTCTACTTCTAATGCAACTGCCACTGATTCTAAAAACAAATTTTCTAAATTTATACAAAGAAATCAAGTTGTTCGTCTACTTGATGATGGGACATTAGTATTGTGGAATTTTTTGAACTCAACATATGCTTTCTTAAATAAAAGCGAATTGCATTTATCATTTTCATATGTTGGTCCAATGCCAGATAAAAAATTTAATGTAAATCCATATACATTTGATGAAGCTGAGTTTAATGGTACATTCGACTATGAAGTAAAGTCATTTTGTGCTGAATGTAATTACTGGAATGAAGTTACAAAAAAATGGATGTCTGATGGATGTCAGGTAAAGATAAAAAAAATTTTTTTGATAATTGTATAAATGTTATAAACAAAATCTTTTGGTAAATGCTCTTTGTTAACTATTTTTAACTTTTTTTTTTTTTATGGTTTAGAATATAAGATAAAAAAAGTTTTGTTTGCATATAGAGAAGTAAAGTTCTGTTGTGCTGAGTGCTCTTTTGAATCTCCTGACCACCCTTTTAAATCTACTGACCACCCTAATGAATCTACTGACCACCCTTTTGAATCTTCTGACCATTCTTTTGAGTTTTCTGACCACAAGTTTTTTTTTTTTTTTTTTTTAATTATTTTTATTCTCTTTTTTTTCAAAACAGCATTCTCTTAATGTTGTTTTGATCAAATATATCCCTATTATATCTTTTTTATTATATTATATTTTATTATATTTATTATTATATTTTGATCAAATATATCCCTAATATATTCTCTTTTTTTATTTTTAGCATTTTTTTTATTGGGAGTTTTTTGATGATTGTTCAAGTGTCCTGACAAGTTGTGTTTTTATTATAAATAATCCTTAACAAAATTTTTAGTGTTACATCTACTAAAATTATTTATCAAGATACAAAAAATTACAGTTACTTTCTATGCTATGATTTTCCGGTTTTATGATTTATGTTTTTTTTTACTACTAATAAAGTTTTGTTTTTTATATACTTTATTCATCATTTCATAATTCATATATAAACACTTTCATTTGTTTTGCTTTTGCTATTTCGTTAACTTCTCCTTTCTGTTTTTCTCTTTTATTATTGTATATTTTATGAAATTTAAAATTTGTTACTATTTATTATTTGAAATGTATTATTTAGTTTTATTTTCATTATATTTAATTTTTAAAAGGAAGTTTTGAAATATAGTAACACAAATTTGATTAAAATTTTAGCTTGATGTTCAGCGTTCAACCTTTTTGGAAACTCAATGCAAATGCAACCATTTAACAGCTTTTGGCGGGTTTTTTGTAGCCCCTAATCCCATACCAACACCTTCATTAGCAATGTTAAAACATGGTTATGTTCTTCTTGTTACAGTTGGAGTTATTATTTTGCTTTGGATACTTGGATTAATATTTACACGGAAAATGGATAAAAAAGACATTTCAAAGGTTTAATTTTTATCTTGAAATTTTCTATTTAACAAAGATGTTTAATTATCTAGATTATCACAATTTAAATTATCTAGAAGGAAAAACAATTGACAACAAGATTTGCAAAAGAGGTAAACTGTGTTAACTGAAGTGGTAAACTATGTTAACTTAAGTGAAAGACTGGGTTAACTCAAGTGGTAGGATGGGTTAACTCAAGTGGTAGGTTGGCTTAATTCAAAACCTAATGAACTTATGCATCCTTAAAAAAGTTAACTAGGACAATAGGGTTACACAAAATAGGGTCGATATTTCAAAATTTAAGAAATTTAAAAACTGTAGTTGCTTTCCTTTTCTACCATCTTAAAGAGGTACAAAATTTTGATTTTTCTCTCCCTTTGTGTTTTTGTCCAGTGTTGCATATAATTTTTTAATTATTGAGAATTTACCAAATTTTATTTTATTTTGATGGGTTAAATTATTTTTATAAAATTTTTTGTATTATCTTACAAGCCAATGCATTTAATGGAATCTTTCAGCAAACCATTATCTTACAATAGTTTTTTATATTTTTGTTTCAGGTTTTAATCCAGTTAATATCCAGTTAATACTTCTTTACTCACAGTCATTGGGTTACACTAAGCTTGTTAACTAACAAAATGAAATGCTTGTATGAACCACCAGCTTAGAAATCACATGTAAATACTTTCTGCTTTAAGAAAGTCATGTTTAATTATTCTACATAGTTTTTCTCATTTTAGAAACTTTCTAAAACTAAATAAGTATTTTGTGCATTTTCTCTAAAACATTATTTTTTTTAACATGCTGTCAAAGTGAAAACAAATCAAATTTAGCATATCATCAAAATCTCAATCAGTTAAAATTTTTATTTAAACATATTGTCCCCTCAGTATTATCTTGTTCTATCTAATATATAAAATAAACATAAAAAAAAAATTATATATAAATAAATACAATATTCTATGTAATATAATATAATATTTAATATCAGGTAGAACATTGTATTTATTTATATATATATATATTTTGTATTTATTTTATGTATTAGATAGAACATTTTATTTATTACATTGGTAGATAGAACAAGATAATACTGAAGGGACAATATTTAACATTAAATAGTTAACATTTCAGACATGTTGACACCTAAATTTATGACAAATTTTTTTAAATAAATTAATTGTCTTAATAATTTATAACTAAATTTGAATTTGAATTTTTAAAAGTTTAGCTTCATAAAAAATAAATGTTTAACATCTATAAAAGTTTAAGCTGAATTTAAAAAAGAAAAAATTGAAAGAAAAAAAAAAAGAGTAATCCCTTGTTCTAAAATGAATTATTCTCAGACATTGATAAATCATATAATAATATATTATTAATAAAAAATTTAATATATAATAATATATTATAATATATTAATATTAAAATTAAGTATTGCTATGTTAACAGTTTATACTCATAAACTATTTTTTTGTTGAAATAAGACAAAGTTATAATTATGTAAAACACAATATTAGTACCATAATTTACATAAACATAAATTTATAAATAATGTCATCAATTTATAAATAATGTCATCAAAACTTCACTTCAGTCTTAATTAATCAAATCATTTATTTAATAGCCTACTTAAGATAAATGTAAATTTTCAAAACTTTTTTTGTTTTTATCAGTACATTATTTTATAAAGTGGCTTGTATTCAGCCTGATTTTCGAATTTATTTGAAGCAAAAATCAGGCAGTTCAATTGTTCTCAATTAATGACCCTCTAAATGTCGGGACATTATTTGAGAATATTTTAGTTTCTTTATGAATATATGTGAACAATTTCTAAAAATACATAAATACTTAAGCAACTTCTTAAAAAACATGATTTTTTTTAACAAGATGCTAAAGTGGAAAAACATGTTACTGATCTATGAACTTTTAATTTTTTGATTTCAATAATTAAACAGAACTTGAACAGAAATTTAAGCAAGAAATAAAAAAATTGAAGATGAGTCAATCAATGGTAGAATCAATAATTGTTGATGAATCAAGAAATGATAAAATCAAAAATTGTTGATAAGTCAAGCAATGGTAGAATCAGTAATTGTTAATGAGTCAAGCAATAGTAGCATCAATCATTGTTGATGAGTCAAGCAATTAAATATGCATTTTAAATAACTATTCGATTTGGATTTTACAAGGAATCAATTTTTTAAATAAAATTTATTATTTATACAGCCACCAGTATTTGGAACAAGTTTAGCATTTGTGTGTGATCCAAAATATAAAATGAGTTGAAAGGTTGATTAAGAAATAGGTTGAGAATGTTGGTATCTAAGTTCTGCTATAGCTATTGGCTATTGTCATATCCAAATTCAATTGAATATTTATGAGATGTATTAGAAATTTAATTAAATTTTTTGAAGTGTTTATCAACTTAAAAGGAAATAAAATGTTTTCCTAAGTGGATGAGTAATTTTGACTTTTAAAATTACGCAGTTCAACTCATTTTGCAAAATAAAACTCTGATAAAAGAGAATAAAGTATCTGAAAAATACATTAATTAGGTACTAAATAGATACATAAATAATATACATTAATAATTAATAGTAAATAGGTACATTAATAATACACATTGATAATTAATAGTAAATAGATACATTAATAATATACATTAATAATTAATAGTAAATAGATACATTAATAATATAAATTAATAATTAATAGTAAATAGATACATAAATAATATACATTAATAATTAATAGTAAATAGATACATTAGTAATGTACATTAATAATTAATAGTAAATAGATACATTAGTAATGTACATTTATAATTAATAGTAAATAGATACATTAGTAATGTACATTTATAATTAATAGTAAATAGATACATTAATAACATACATTGATAAATATTTGTACTAAAAGAACAGGAACATACTAGTACTAATTAAAGATTCTTATCAGAAAGTGATATATCACCTTGTTCATTAATAAAGACTCATTAGAAAGTTTTCTGATGAGTATTTATTGATGAACACTGTGTAAATAAAAAAAATTGATAGAGTTTTTCTACTTTATTATTATTCTGTTTTTTTAGGAATATTTAGCTCTGATAAGTTAAAGTTGTATATATATATGTATATATGTATATATATATATATATATATATATATATATATATATATATATATATATATATATATACTATATATATATATATATATATATATATATATATATATATATATATATATATATATATATATATATATATATATATATTATATATATATATATTATATATATATATATATATATATGTAAAATGTAGATTGGTGTTTGTCCTCTTCTGGATAATCAAGGTGACAATAATTACCTATATCAAATAGTTGTAAATACTGGTAGTCGAAGAAATGCTGGAACCAAGTCTAACATTTTTTTTAAAGTTGTTGGTAAGTTATTAAGATATGATTATATATACACAAATGTATGCATGTTTATACTCAGTCTGTTACTCGGGTTTAAAGTTATATCAAGATAATTGACAGTTTTAAAACTATATTGGATAGAGATGAGTAGGTTGTTACCTTTAAAAATATCTGTAAAATGCTTTTGATTTTTACTATTTGTTTTCAAAAATAGCCCAATCACAATACAAGCCAAAATTATTTTTATTGTAATGCTGAGGGAGCTGAAATAATATAAAAATACAAACTAATTTGCAAACTTCAGCTCCATCAAATGTTTTGATTTTGATATAGAACAATCCGCCTCTTTCTTTTATCTAAACTTCATTGCTCTTAATGTTTAAAGATTTTCTTGCATAATATATCAATTTTTTTTATCATCTTCATTTATAAAAATGTGTTGTTTGGTGAAATCAATTGCATTTTTGCAATTAGTGAAAACACTTTTGCAATTGCAAAGAGCGTTTTCACTAATAGATAGATAACTGCAATTGATTTACCTTGAGTTTTGTTTTTTAATGATTAATTTTTGATAAAATATTTTTGCTATTTTTATTATTTCCTACCTCATTTTTTGAAGGATTCAAAAGGTAAATGGAAGGGTTGTTAAGAAAATTTTTCTAATGGTCTTTTAAAGTGAAAAAACAGCTGGAAAATCAATTTATCTCAATATTGTTATACACTTCATGGTGGATTAAAATGTGTGTATATATATATGTATATATATACATACATACATACATACATACATACATACATACATACATACATACATACATACATACATACATACATATATACACACACATTTTATATTCCACAAAAATAACTCTTTAGAGAACAAAATTTTTTTTCATTGCAAGAAATCGTAGAAGAGATTTAACAACTTTTTCAATTGCAAAACTATTTGATGCCAAAATCCATTACTTTCAGATTAATAAATCTCATATTTTATCTCTGAAGGTTAGGTTCTAATGACTTTTGGAAAACCTAAAAATGTCATTAATAAAAACAAGTCTTACATTCCATCTATCATACATGGATATAAACTTATTTTGTCTACCATGGATAAAGCAGAACTTTTTGTTGAAATTATTTCTTGAACCTAATGATCACATTCTTCCTGTCATCCAAAAGAAACAGGTTGATCCATTGTTAGACATGGATCAACCACACAAGACACAAAAAAGCATCTGAGGTTATAGTTTTGAAGAAGTCTGGAGATTGCTTATTATTAATTCTTTTTACAAACATTAGCTATGTCTTTGAATTCAGATTTTTATGAAAGGTTCTATCATGCGTTACATAGAATCAACAAGGTAACAGCTATTGCTCTTGATATATAATAGATATTTGATGTCTGACATGCTGGACTTTTCCATAAGCTCCCTTCATATAATATATCTGGGAAAGTTTTCAAACTTATAGAATCAATTTTTTGACAACTCTCCCTTTATTTTCAGTAACTTTTGGGGTATCATAAGGTTCCATCTTTGATTTTGTATTGTAACTCATCTATGATAATGATTTTTCTTATAATCTTTTTTCTAACAACAACGCTCCCTTCACTTCTAACAACTTCTGGGATACCATAAGATTATTCCCTTGATCTTGTGTTGTTCCTCATATATGTTAATGATCTTTCTGATAATTTTAATTTTAAAGTAGCTACTTGATTATTTTTAGGTGATGATGTTGCAACTACTCCAGTCTTGATAAAATAATCTTTACTTTTTGATAGCTTAAAAACACGCAATGAATGTTATCTCTCTTCTGTGACAGCTTTAGGCCTGCAGTGGCTGGTAAGTTATTACCTCAACAAAACTCAGTTTACTGCTAATGATTATTGTTTATATTAATGAATGGCATTACTCTTACTGACTCCTCTACTTCATATCTTCTTGGATTATTTGGAATTATATTACTGACCTCTCATGAAAACCATATATACAATTCATTATAATATTCGCATCTGCATAGGTTTACTCTTTATTATGCTAATTATAATCAACCCTAGGAATTAGGGTCGGCATTCGACAATGCCGACCTAACTGCCGACCTGAAAATGTTTGAGGTTGGCAAAAAATTGCCGACCTAGTTTCTATGTTTTATGGTAAGACCTTTGTATCAAATAATTTTTGCCAACCTAATTAAATAATTTTTGCCGACCTGATTGCCTCTAAAAGATTGAGGTCGGCAAATTATTACCAACCTCATTTTTCCTAATTCCGAGGGTTGTATATTCTTACTCCTGATTCCATTCTTTACCATTTGACTCCATTTGCTACCTCTATAAATCTTTTATTCGTCCTTGTATAGAATACTGTTGTTGCATTTAGGTTGGTTCTTCTAATGATGCCCTCTCTTTTTTAGAGAAGTTCAAAAAATGCATTTTAATACTGTTGCACCTGATTTTAATATCACTTGTTCCATCGAAACACAAGCTCTTGCTACTTGTCATTTACCCAAGGTGTGTTCTTTTACTGTTACTGTTTCTTCATGCTCAAAACAGTTTTATTCGTCTAGTTTTTTTCTGTGAACATCAGTGCTTTAGAATTTTCTCCTGCTTTTATATTTTCCTGACCCATACAATTTACAGTTTTTATGCCTCCTTTGTAAAAAAAGTTCTTTAAACAAACTTACTTCCAACAAGGCTGCAAGCAATTAAGCTCTCTTGTTTACTTGCAATTTAAAACTCACAATTTAATTAGTGGTTGCTTGCAGCCTTGTTGGAAGTGAGTTTATTAAAAGAATTTTTTTTAACTTGAAGTATAACAAGTATAAGTATAAAGTATACCAAGCAAGCGACCAAGCAAGCATTGAAATTTTTAAAGTCATGATCTTTTACTTTTATTCTTAGACAGGTATGGCAAGGATATAAGCATGCTTCAACATCTGCATAAATCAATTGTACAAATTTTATCTTTATAATTTGTTATATAAATTGCTGATTTTGACTTTTTCGTTATATCAAATAATTCTATTATCTGATTAAATACATTTATTGTTATTGATTTTAGGTTTTTACTATTTTTAGCATATAATAACACTTTTGAACAAAAATAATACATAAAATAACACTTTGTTTATCAAAGAGTTTGGTATTTAAAAGAAAATTAATAATACTTAATATAGTTTGTTATAGACTTCGCTAAAAAGGAAAATGTTATAAAAAAAGTCAAAACACTTAAAAATATTACACTCTCATTATGAACTTAGAAACAAATATTTATTGCAAACATTCTTTTTGAAATGCGAGTAACAGTTAAGCTTGGCGATAAAAATGTCATAGTCTTGGATTGCGTATCATGGAGTAAAAAAGTAAAAAAAAGGCATTTTCAAAATAGATATTATATATCGTAGCTATATAAAAGCTCAATTGTAGCTGATTAAGCTACTATCTAATTTTATAAAATATATTTTGCATGCATTCACGTTCTTTTCATGTGTGCGTGTTGCTAATAAACATAAAGTAGTTTCTAGTTTTAAATTATAATTTAAAATTTTTTTTTTAATTAAGAATTAAAAATTCTCTTTTTATTGCATCATTAAATAAAATAAAATCTTATCTTTCAAAGGAGCTATTGCAACATTATTTTGCAAGTAAGTTAAATTGATTTCAAATGATGATGTTATTGATATTTACTCATAAATTATACAAGAAAACTTAAAGATAGCTGATCCTAATATTTTTGATGCAGCTGTTAATGGCATAAAGTTAACTCCTTTTTAAATTAAAATTTAAATAACTATCTACTTTCATAGAGCATTTTTGCCAAGGTGAAGTATATACAGAAACTCTATTTCAATTTTAAGAAGAAAAAAATTATGGCTGTAAAATGAACTGATTTTACCAACTGCTTTCATTAATCAGGGCAACTCTGTTTTTTTCCAACTTTGGTATCTGGCAGACCCCAAATAAATTTTGATGGTTCATGTCATAAAACAAAGAGAAGATCAAGTGTCATAAGCAATATACTTGTCAAAGGTTATAAACAATATTCTTGTCAAATGTCTAAGCAATATATTTGACTGAAATTTAAAACGTTCTTTTAAAAGCACTTAAATAAATCACTTGATGTATGTAAACTCATCTATCTCTAAACATATATAAATAAATATATCAGACTTATTATATAACAAACAAACGATAAAAAACTTTTTTGGTAGATAAAGTTGTGTTTTTTATTGATCCATTTTTGACTTAATTTAATTTAATAATTTGTTTCTTGAATGAAACATAACATACTTTAAAAATTTGAATTTTTCTATTGCTAACATTATGTACTGTGTTATAAGTGCCTTTCTTCTATTAAAGCCAGATGACCTATAAATTTAAAAAGTTTCATTTTTTAAAAATGTTTAGCATCACTTGATAGTACACAATATTATAACTATTAAAACATAAAATTTATAACAATAGACTATAAACTATATAAATAAAGTGCCACTCTTAGAGTAAAATAAAATTCAATAGAGCAAAACCTAAAAACTATCAACTTAAACAAAGACAGAATTAAGAAATAAAGAAAACTTATATAAAAACAAAAAAATGAAAAGAAACAATATGCAATAATAATAGTATTTGATGTATTTATGTTAAATAAACACATCTGTAATTCTCGATAACATTAAAAAAAATTACTTGTATGCAAAAATGAATATTTTTGGCAAATTTAGTTTTAAAATTTTTTACATGTATGTTCAAATTGTAACACTATTTTAATTAGTTGCTTATATGCGGGAGGGTTTTTTTTTTTTTATAATTTAATTATGGTTGCTAATTTAATAGAGTTATTACACAATAATTTATTTGCCTCATTTACCAAATTGTAAAAAATTTATTGAGGTTTGATTAATTTTAGTTCTGAAAATAAATATCTAAAATCCACTCACATTAAATTAGGAGTAATCCTTCTCACTCTCATGAAATCATTAGGATAACTATTTAAGAGTAATTAGTTTATTGCTTCTCTCGCTCCCTCTCAAGCTGATTAAATTTACCCAGCTAAATTGACCTAATTTAACAGCTTCATCCTCAGCATCAGGTGAAATATTAGCCACATTCCCTATATATATATATATATATATATATATATATATATATATATATATATATATATATATATATATATATATATATATATATATATATATATATATATATATATATATTTATATATATATATATATATATATATATATATATATATATATATATATATATATATATATATATATATATATATATATATATATAGTTCTATAGTTTGTTGCATTTGGGAAGCACGGAAGGAAAAAAATTCTTCTTACACCAACACATACGTTACTTTTAATTACTTTTGACTTTCATCCAACATTTGCGTGTTGGACGAAAGTCAAAACCATTAATTTAATTACAAATAAATCGTTTTTTAAAAAAACCACAAAAACACAAACTTAATTGACCAGAATGTTTTTAAAAACATTCTGAATGTTTTTAACAATATAAACAATGTTTTTATTTTTATTTTTTTTAATAAAATGTTTTTATTTTAATTTTTTTTACTGTAAATCATGCGCGGAGTGTTGCTGCATTGACTATCTTATAGCCTGGCTCGCAAGGGAGTGCTGCTACATCGACTGAGGGTTTGGTTAGGGCAGGTAGTCTATCAATTAATAAAAAAAAAAATTCCGGTCTTGCATTTTAATTTTTACTTTTTGTCAACAAAGTATGGAAAAAACTTTCAGACAACATATAAGAGTTCTATATATATATATATATATATATATACAACCTCAAACACTTTTAGGTCAGCAGTTAGGTTGGCATTGCCAAATGCTGACCCTAATTCTGACATTATATTATGTTTATAGTATGATAAATTCCTATTACATTAATTTTAAATATATTATTAAATTTTATTATAAAAAATAAGATTTTTAAAAATACTCTTATGTATTATTTTAGCAGAAAATAATATTTATAAAATATTCAGGTGACATAAATGATAGTGGAATTAGGCGCTTAAAAGATGCAGAAAGAGAATGTTTTCAAAGATCAAGCTGTGATGTGTTCATAATGACAACCCAAACTACTCTTGGTGATCTTGATTTTATTCACCTCTGGCATGATAATAGTGGTGGAGGTTGGTACTTAAGGTAAGTATTTGAAAATAAACATTCATAAAAAAATTCTTTTTTTTAAATTCTAGTATGAAAGTTTGATGTTCAGTAAATGTTTTAAAAGTTGACAGTTTTCAAAGAACAGTTTTCTTTAAATCCAACTTCTTAAACAAACTTAGGGTTTACTGCCTAAGATGGATGGAACTAATGGATTGAAAAATTTTAATAGAAATCAATATTGAGGCCTCTTAAGCAATGTTTATTTTACAGAATTGTTTGAGAATGTTAAATTAGATTTTTAAAGTTTTAAAGTAGACAATGTTGTAACATATCACAGACATAACTTGTGAGCACCACCTTTTATTGAGATTCTATAATTAACAACTATAGCTCTATAGCAACTCTACAAAAAAAAAGTATTCAAATGGAATTGGCTTTCAGTTTGAGCAAGCGTTAGAAGCAGTATTGAGCAACAAGCAATTCAACATAAATTGAATTGCATGTTGTTATGTTTAAAAAAAAGAATGGCTTAACTACATAATCTAAAACAAATATAGAATAAATGTAAAAAAAGTTTTCTGTTTTAAAATTTATATTGGGTTAGTAATTTAAAATTCAACAGAAATGTTTTGTTATTATTTTTTTGATATAAATAATATTGATCCAATAGTTTTAAGGACATTCTAAACTATAGTTTAGAGTTTATTCAAACAGATTTTTGTGACAAGTATCTTTATTTATAGAAACATTATTATCATTGATCTTCAAACAGAAAAGCAGTTCCTTTTTATTGGCCATCGTTGGATTGCTGTTGATCGTGGCTTATGTACATTAGATTGTGTTATACCAGTAGCATCAGCTGAAGAAACTTCAAATTTTAGCTACATTTTTAAAACAAAAGCAGAAAATGATTTTTCTGATGCTCATTTATGGTTTTCAATATTTGCTCGTCCACCTAAAAGTAACTTTACTAGGTCCCAAAGGTTGTCTGTTGCAGTTTCTGTGTTAATGACTTCCATGGTGGCAAGTACTATGTTTTATGACAGTGTTCCACCAGCAAATCCATCAGTTGAAAATAAGATTGGTAGTTTTTCATTCACTTGGGCACAGGTTTGTAAAATAAACCTTTTTTTTTTTTGAAATGTTTCAGTTACCCTTAAGTATCATCACACTTTTTCTCTTTCTTTTTAAAAAAATATTTAAAAAGTTGTGACTACAGTATATTATTCATAAGACTTTTGAAGTATAAAGCTACCACATCAAAATTTAAACTGTTTTAAAAAGTTCCATGGTTGCACTTACCATTGAATGAATGTGTGTGCTATTGAACAATGAATGTGTGTGCTATTGAACAATGAATGTGCATGCAAAAATAGTGCTAGGTTTCAGTGCCATATTTTATAATCTGGCACTATTTTTGTTCAAAACTTTAAAACCTTTTTTAAGAACAATTTTATAAATTAAATTAGTTCAGCATTTAAATTAGTTTAAAAAAATTGTCATTAAAATGATTAAACCTATTTTTTATCGAAATAGGAATTTATTTTAGCATTGGAGGAGGTGTTTTAAATTTATATAGTTTTTAATAATTCCACATTAGGTAAATGTTGTTAGAATTAAATATGGTTAAATATGGCATCATGAAATTTTACTATTTTCAAATTTATATTTATTTCAATATGGATTCTGATGTTTTAAAAAAAATTTATGGATAAATTGCGTTAATTTTATGTTAAGATTAATTTTTTAGTCTTACATAAAACTGTTCAAGAAATATTTTAGTTAACAGTCAGTTAAAAAGTGAGGCAGTTAACAGCCAGTTAAAAAGTGAGGCAGTTAACTGCCAGTTAAACAGTGAAGTAGTTACTTGACAGTTAAAAAGTGAGGCAGTTACCTGCAAGTTAAAAAGTGATGTAGTTAACTACCAAAGAAAAAGTTATTATACTACTAAAAAAATTTAGATATTTAGTTGCCAGTTGAAGATAATGATGGAAAAGAAAAAACAAGGTTGCTTTTTTAATTTTATTTCTTAGAAAATGAAACCAAAAATTTAATAAAAAAACCAAATACAACACAAATAAAAATTAAAAGAAATGCTTCTCAAGTAAATCTCTCATTTAATAAGTTAACTTTTTTTCATTATAAACTTATCTATATAATTTATTAATTTATGGTTATACTGATGGCTATTTACTGAAGTCTTTTTTGTAACAATTTTTATTAATTTGTGTACTTTTTTTTCTTCTGATATTTTTCTATAGAAACTTTAATTATAAAAATATTCTTTTGAAAATATACAAATAAAAAATATTATATTATTTTTGAAAAATCTTCACTTTATCTTATTATGACATTCAAAAGGTATATACACAAATATCTTTCCATGCTCAGTTATGCATACAATATTATATAGTTATGCATACAACATACAATATCATTGATGGAACTATGTTAGAATATCCTTCTGCGGAATCTTCAATACATAAATTGGGTTTAGGTAGATGCATGAGGTGTGAGCAGGTATGAAGAATGACTATTATTGCTAAATCATTGTTTGTTATTTTCATTTTTCTCTTTGTCCGTAAAATTGTAAGATTGAAAATGGAATTACTCAAAAATTAAGTGTAAAAAATGTTATAGGACAGTGCACAATTAAGTCCACTAAAGTATATAAATAATGCTTTGTTACTAATTTCTTTGTAAATTTTTTTCAATTTTCAAATGATTTCCCTTAAATGGCTATTATTTCCCTAACAGCTTGTCAATGTTTTTTGTAGTTCTGCATTTTTTACTGTTTTTGTCTAGGTTTATGTAGCAATAATTAGTTGCCTAGTAACCATACCTATTAACCTTATTCTTGTTGGGTTTTTTCGATCAATAAAACGATCTGAAAATATTATAAAAGAAAATTCAAAAAAAGTCTTCTACTGCAATGAAAATGTACAAGAAGAATCATCTTCAAAGTTGATCAAAGATGTACAAGAAGAATCATCTTCAAAGTTGATCGAAGATGTACAAGAAGAATCATCTTCAAAGTTGATTGAAAAAAGTAAGTACTTTATTTCTTCATTTTATTAGTTCATTCATTTGTGTGGAAATAAAAAAAATTGGTTCTAATGATTTACTTGAATAAGATATTTTTATGCTTATTGCAGAGTCAAGTAAAGAGAAAACAACTATTCTTATTGAAGAAAACAAGTTATCTTTAATAAAAATGAGAAAAGAGTTTAATCTACCTCATTGGTGTTTGTACATAGCATGGTTCATATGCATTTGTAGTATATTTGGTTGTGGTTTTGTTGTTGTTTTGTATGGAATGAGTTTTGGAAATAAAAAATCTTTGAATTGGTTATCTAGTGTAACTATTGGCTTTGTATGTTATATTTTTTTGATTTTTACTAAATAGCATGATTTAAAAAAAAAGTTATATAAATACTTGAGGTTCCAGTTATCTAAGTTGTCTTAAAATATCGATAACATTTTAAATTTCTGATTTACTAAGTGCATATCTAACATGTACTTGATTAGTATATACAATATACATATGAGTATACATAGCATAAATAAGATGTACATAGTAGTAGCAACACTAAAAAAGTTTGTCGGCTTGGTACTATAATTGAATAGCACAATGTTAATGTTTTAAAAGTGTGCTATACAATTGTAAAAAATATAGAATTTGTAATTTTGCAAATAAAATATTTTTTATGCAATTATTTAATATATGCATTTTTACATACTTAAATTGTTTATAATTTATAACAAGCTCTTTCAGTGTAGAGTTTCAGAATTTTAGATTGAATAAAGCATTTAATGAATAAATTTTTAGAAAAAATATATATTTTTAATTTAGGAACTATTAAAAGTAAATAGCGCAAAACCTGGCCAAACTGCACACCATATCATTCTGCACACTGATCAAAATTATCAAACAAAAAAATTGAATGGATATGGCTATGAAAAATTTAAAAATAGATTCAAATTATCTCCTTATTCGAATTGATAAAATTATATGCCTATTCAACTCCATTTTTTTCTTTTTTTATACAATTTTAATGTGAAGTCAAAAATTTATATATATTTTTTATCGTTTCAAACAAAATAGCACTTGAACCGCAGTGTAAAAATAATTTTAGCACTATCTTGTTGAAAATTTAGCTTCCATTATGATAGTATAGTTTTTATTATTACAATTTTTATTTATTATTTTATTAAAAATTATTATATACTAACTCTAAATCCGTAAATCAAGTAAAATTGGGACAAACCACACACCATATCATTCCTTTTGTGCAGCAAAAAACAAAAGTTGAATAAAAAATCAAAAAAGTAATTAATCAAGTCTGCGGTTTTATCAGAAAAAAGTAAAAAAAACTTTTTTCTGATAAAACCGCAGACTTGATTAATTACTTAGTTTAGTTTTTTGCAAGTGACTAAGTGCCTGTCTTTATCTAATTAACTTAGTATTTATTCTGGTTTAGTTAAAAATGAATTATAATGTAATTTGTCAATACAATCATTACTTACTCATTAAAAATTAATTATGTTATTTCTCAGTATTATCATTGCTCACTCAATTCAACTTAACTCACTCACTTTAAAATGTCAATGATGATGGTAATTAAGTTTTAAATTAAGTTAAAAAAAGCTATCTGTAGGAGATCTCTTTTTAACTTAATTTTGATTAAAGATGTTGTTCTCTTTTTTAGTATGTTTTTGGCTGTTGTTTTACTCCAGTAATGTTTTTCAAAATGTTTCAGTCTTGTACAAATTTCACAGTCACATCACATTGAATTTTTCAGTTGAATCTTTAATTAATGCTAAAACAATATGTTTTAGCATGTTAAAAGTTGAATGTTAATCTTTGTAAACAGCAACAATAAGTTTAACTTAGTATATGTAAAAAATAAATATATAAAATAACTGTTTATTAAAAATCAATGAAATACATGTTATAAAATTTGCTTACTAACTGCTTCAAATACTTTACTATGAAATGTGACCAAGCAAAAAAGCTTAGAATCTCAATGCATTACTATCTTTTGGGGCTTTTTAATCTCCCAGCCAGCTTTAATTGATAAAATCTCTTTGATGATGTTCAGTTGATAAAAACATAGACATGTTTTTTTCATCTGTTTTTGCAGATGAGTGGATTAAACAGTGGTTGTTAGCAAATTTTCAATGACATTGATCTGCCACACATGTTGTAACTTCTTAAGAGCTGCTTGTTGACACTTCAAGTAGATTTTTAAAAAGCAATTTCCTTTTTGATAGAAATAGTGTATTACTTTGAGCTTTTTATAAGCATTATCAAGTTGTTCACTGACCTCAAAATTACTCAACTTTTGATCGTCAGTTGACCTTAACTCAGTCTCTTTTTTTTCTAAAAGGAAATTTTTTTAAAAATTGCTCATTTATTCTTGGCATTCAAAACGTTTTGTAAAATCAGATCAATGCTACTAGTTAAGTAATATTTTCTGCTGCTTTTCTAATCTTTATAAAATGCCTAGTCCTAGTCTTCTTTCAATATTGTCATCTTTATGATGTCAGCAGCTATTCATTTAAAGAATCACAAAGTTGTTCAAGTTCATTACAAAATTTGACAAAATCGTATTTTGTTTTTTTCAAGTTTTATTATTTTGAGTTAATTGTTCAATTTTCTCTATTTTTACATTTGTTTCCAACAATTTTGTAACCAATCAAAGAGATGATTGTTATCTGATTGAATTGGTCTAGCTTTTTTCCAAACTTTCTTCAGTTCTCTAATTCTAATTTTAAAATATATTTCGCAGATGTGTGGCCTATTTTGAATAAAAAGGTAAATAAGAAAAAAAAGATTTTTAGGTGACTTATTAAATAATAGTACAAAACATTTTAGGAGTTCTAATACTTACACATTTGGGTGTTTAATTTTTTAAATGATGTAATGAAACTCAAATAAATCAAGTTTTTTGTTTCTAGATCCAAGACATATTATTTACTCAACCGATAAAAATCTTCTTTTTGTCAATTTTTGTGGCTCTTATTAGAAAAAATATTGAAGAAAAAACATGCGAAGTTGAAAAACAAGGTTTTTTATTTAACTTTATTATCTTTATTATTTATTTATGTAACATATATTGAATTAAAAGTTGCACTTTATACTTTAATTTTCAAACTGAAGTGGCACTCTATACTTTACTTTTCATACTCATGCTTTTTCCAACTGAAAAATATTATTAGTTATTATTAGTTATAAAAGCTAAAAAAAAACAAATTTTTTAGAATTTTAAAAATCCTGTGATATAGAATTTTAAAAATGTTTTATTTTTAAAATCTAAGACATGGTTTTTTTTTCTTTTTCAGTTGGATTAAGTTTTTTTTGTATGTCATTAATAAACCGAAAAGTGACTTTTGGGTTGATTTATGTCACTGTGCACTTAATTTATGACACTGTACACGTAATTTATGTCATTGTACATATAACTTATGTCACTGTACACATAATATTGAAAGTGAGCTATTTGAGCTTTGTTTTTGGTTATTGTAAAGGACACAAATATTTTTTTCATTACCTTTAGGGAATAAAATGAACAGTTTTAAGCAAAGCTGTTGGAATATGATATATTTTCTTCAGGTGAAAATACCTTGAGAACTACTATGAACCCTTATTTAAAAAGTTTTCAGACTTTAAATTTATTACTCTTGTTGACTTTTTAATATAAGAAAATTGCTAAAATGCAATAATATCCATAACAATAAAGAAATATCAAAATGAAATATTTGAAAAAAGTATTTTATATGTATTCTATAAGTACCTCAAATAAAAGTTGGTATAAAAATGAAACCTAATCACCAACTACTGAATATATATTCTATAAGTACCTCAAATAAAAGTTGGTATAAAAATGAAACCTAATCACCAACTACTGAATATATATTCTATAAGTACCTCAAATAAAAGTTGGTATAAAAATGAAACCTAATCACCAACTACTGAATATATATTCTATAAGTACCTCAAATAAAAGTTGGTATAAAAATGAAACCTAATCACCAGCTACTGAATATATATTCTATAAGTACCTCAAATAAAAGTTGGTATAAAAATGAAACCTAATCACCAACTACTGAATAACAGCTAAAAAAAATTTTTAACATTATTTTTTTATTTTTGAGTTTCTTTTTTCTTTTTTAGTAAATTAAACTTATTGATAAAAAAAAGAACTAAAATATAAATGTAAATAGAACATTTACTTTGTACAAATTTTACAATAAATACTTCAACAAAAGTAAATCATTTATACCTAACTCCAAAAATGACATTGTTTTACTTTTACTAGAACTTTGTGCAATGTTTATTTTTGCTATTACTTGCTCTAGAGAGTTCATCTGTTTTGAAAAAATAGGATTGAAAAAAGTTGTAGCAATTTAAAAAAAATTAGCAGCTTCTATAACTGTAATGGCCTTTTTGGCTTCGAAAAAACTCTCCTAAAACAAACATGGCAAGCCATGCGAGTAGCTCCTCTCAACAGCTTTTTACAGGAGCTTTTGTTTTATACAAAAGCTATCTGTTTATTCGTTAAAAAATAGCATGTTAAATACAAAATTGGATTTTATATTTGTTACTAGTATATGCTTGTAATGTCAATGTTACAAGAATATATATATAACAAGTGTTGTTTATTGAGATTTTTTCTTTATTATGTTATTTGAGGTTTTTTCCAATAACTATTGCTTTTAAGGGATTGCAGTTTATTATGCAATTATCGGTTTATTTTAAAAATGACTTTTGCATTTTAATCTTAGTTAATACAATAATGGTTTTCTTTTAAAAACAACTTTGCCAACTTGACCATAATGTAATTAATGTTACAGTTATATTGACTGTCACACAAAAAAGCAACAAAAAAAACGCATTTTGTAAGCAAAAAAGAAAACCGAAACTCAAACTTTTTCTTTTTTATTCAATGTAGTTATGCAATAATTTTTAAATATTTTTTATTATAATATAAAAACAAAAGAAATAAAAAAAAAGTTATTTATATTTATGAAAAAATATATACCTTTGTGTGAGCCATAAACTGCTCCCATAAACCACTTTAGAAGAGTGTGGCTTGCCAAGGCCTATGTGTATATATGTATATATATATATATGTATATATATATATATATATATATATATATATATATATATATATATATATATATATATATATATATATATATATATATATATATATATATATATATATATATATATATATATATATATATATATATATATGTATATATATATATAATTTTATCATGTTACTTTTTCCCAAATTACTCATCCACTTTATTTTAAATTAAACAATTTGAATTCTAAATTGTGCTAATTAGCATTTTTATTTGTTCCATTTGTTGCCCAAATATTTTGTTATTTTTTAAGTCATTTTAAATTTATTTTGTTTATAAATTTCACTTTTGTAAGATGTCCTTTTATGTTTCCATGTATATGTCCATTAACATTTAAGGTAAGATGTTAGCTCATGATGAAAGTTGGCTCTACAAACCAAAAGGTGAACCAACAATTTTTGAACAAGTAAATATTGAGTTAGAACCTCTTGATTTTTCTTTGGTAACAGAGATGAGAGAAATAGGCTTTAAGAAAACGAAGATGTGTGCAATAACAAAAGAATTATTTTTATATACCACTTATGCATTTTTGGTATTTTTCATCAGCTATATGACACGCGAGAATGTTGCTTTTTACCAAACTCGCAATGTGGAAGAACTATTTAACTTGCGATTGAGGCCAGGTGTATCATACCCAGATGGTAAAGTTTTTAATAGCGTAAGTTTTTTTTTTTTTTTTTTTCTATTGAAATACCCTAAGCCTATAGAACAGACAAGGTTCACATTATATAATATTTAATGAAACTCAACTCAAACACCATAAAAATGAAAAGTTGAACAGTTTCTTTGTGTATGTTTTTATTGGAAGGATAGTTTTTTTGTAATTTTAAAATTGTATAATTTAAATCAGTTTCTTAAAGTAAAAATTGTTTTTCAGACTTTAAGTGAGATATACTTTTAGTTAGAAATTTCTTCTACACTGGTTTAATGACAGGATGTTTTTTATTACTATCAATAGCTTTTATTTAAATAATTTGCAGTTAACATTTTATTTAAATAATTTGCAGTTAACATTTTAGCATTAGAAAGTATCAATAAGTTTTGAATAAGATTTATTTTAACAGTAGAAAATTTTGTCAAAATCATTATGAATGGATATGTATTTAATCTATACACTTCCAGATAAAAATCTGCAAGTGTATATAATTAAAAAAAAAGAAAAATTTTTTTTCTTTTTTTTTTTACTACTTTACTTACAATTGGTGTAAAGAAATACAGGAGTAGTTTGTCTAGAATATTATTAATCAATCAATATATTTCGATAAAAGATCTTACAATAGAGGTCATTTACAAATAGTTAAAAATAAATCTTGAGTAAATACCATGATATAGTATCAAAGTACAAATAATAATGATAATAAAAATGATGATATATTAACAATTATAAGAATATTAAGAAAATTATACAGTAACAAACCAATATCAATTTTAAAACAATAGTTGAATAATATGCACAGACAGGAAAGTTACAAACAGTTACTGACAAAACGTAACAACTTACCATGTAACTAAAGCAATAACTGCAAAAAAAGTAAAAATGATTTAATAAATATAATAATATCAATAATCATAATAAAAACAATAAAAGTAATATAAATATTTCTTTACAAAATAAACAAAAAATAAAATTTTCAACAACACACATACACAAACATTTAGTCACAAAAAGTATACAGTTTTCATAATAAATAAAAATAATCAAATTAAAAAAAAAAATCATATCATAATACCTAGCATCTTCCATCAAAATTAATAAAATTTAAAAATTATTCTTTTTTGCTTCTTAAAAATCAAGTTTTTTATTTTATTTTAATTCTTTTTAATTAATTTCCATTTTCGAATGTTTTTATCTTTTAACTTTAGTTGTTTTTCTTTTTTTTTTCTTTTCTCGTTTCTTTTTCTGTTTTTGTTTTTTTTTGTTAATTTGTTTAATTTGGTATTTAATGTTTTGTTTACGTTTTTTGCTTTTTTATTTCTTTCTTTTTCTTTTCACTCTCTTTATTTTTATTTTTGTTATTTTTCTTACTATTAAGAACACAGGAGAGATAAAATACCTTATATTATAATAGAGATAAAATACCTTATATTATAATAGAGATAAAATACCTTATATTATAATAGAGATAAAATACCTTATATTATAATAGAGATAAAATACTTTATATTATAATAGAGATAAAATACCTTATATTATAATAGAGATAAAATACCTTATATTATAATAGAGATAAAATACTTTATATTATAATAGAGATAAAATACCTTATATTATAATAGAGATAAAATACCTTATATTATAATAGAGATAAAATACCTTATATTATAATAGAGATGCGGTAGTGGTGTAGTGGTAAGAGCGCTCGCTTTGTAAGCGAGAGGTTCGGAGTTCGACTCCCACCACGTCCCTGGAAGTACCGCGCTCAACTTAGTTTCTCCGCGCAGCGGCCTTGCTCGGCAAGGTTCGTGTTTCGGAGTTAAAGAGTTGAGAGAGGGTTGCACCACGAATAACAACTAAAAAATAAAAAAATAAAAAAAACCACAAAAAAATGAGTAGCCTCCTCGATTGTAGTGCCCCCTCGGGCCTTGGGGAGGTGAATAATCTAAAAAAAAAAAAAAAAAAAGATAAAATACCTTATATTATAATAGAGATAAAATACCTTATATTATAATAGAGATAAAATACCTTATATTATAATAGAGATAAAATACCTTATATTATAATAGAGATAAAATATCTTATATTATAATAGAGATAAAATACCTTATATTATAATAGAGATAAAATACCTTATATTATAATAGAGATAAAATACCTTATATTATAATAGAGATAAAATACCTTATATTATAATAGAGATAAAATACCTTAGATTATAATAGAGATAAAATACCTTATATTATAATAGAGATAAAATACCTTAGATTATAATAGAGATAAAATACCTTATATTATAATAGAGATAAAATACCTTAGATTATAATAGAGATAAAATACCTTATATTATAGGAGCTATTCCTAAAAGACAAGGTAGTGCAACAAGTTTTTCTGAACCAATAAATTGTATCTAACTGATAGCTTGTTCCAAACTGATAAATTGGTATGATGTGCAAGCTGTAAGTTTTGTAACAATTTCTGACTTTAGATTCACCATTTCAGAGTCTGAATAGTTGGTTAGTCTATAATAGGATCAGCTTAAAGAATCGCTAACAAATGTGACAACATTAGCAAAGAATATCTTGTCATATCTTAAAGAGTTCACAACATAATCATATTATAATATAGTATTGCAATTATTAATATCGTAGTATAGTATAACTATGTAATTAATATATACGTATATATATATATATATATATATATATATATATATATATATATATATATATATATATATATATATATATATATATAAATTAGCAAAAACATTTATCTAGTTGTTTTTTTCAACAAATTGTTTATCAACCAGTAGGTTTATCTTCCTGATGAACCTACTGATGGAGAAACAATTTGTTGAAGAAACATCTAGATAAGTGTTTTTACTAATTTATTATTGCTCTGTTCTTTAAGAACATTGAGCACTCTATTTGTAGAATACACCAACATAATTTATATATATATATATATATATTTATTTATTTATATATATATATATATATATATATATTTATTTATTTATTTATATATATATATATATATATATATATATATATATATATATATATATATATATATATATATATATATATATATATATATACACAGTACTGGACAAATTGTTACAATACTTGTCAAAAATCTTGTTTTTTACACTTAAAACTGGTTTTTAATTGTCATGTTCAAAATATAAGCGCAAATTTAGCAAACATACATATACTGTGTGTTCAATTTCCTCATTGTGCATATGTTTTCAGTATTTGGTTGCACCACCCTTAGCTTTTATAAGCGCTGCAATTCTAATCAGCATACTTGCATAATATTTTGAAATTAGCTGTGTAACATTCCGGTTGTGAAACCATACATGATCAATGAATTTGATTAGGTCATGTTCATTAGCATTTATCATGCCATCTACAATGTATAGATGTCTAGGTCCTTTGAAAGATATCACGCTCCAAATCATGACTTTAGTCGGATGTTTGGCCTTCTGCACCAGACACTGTGGAAGAAATTCTTCTCCTGGTCTTCTTCTAACATAACAGCAATTGTTGTCCAATATTTCTAGTGTTGATTTATCAGAAAAACATACCTTAAACACACACATACACATATACAGTGGATTACACAGACTACTGTTATAGGCTTACAGTTATTACAATTAATCTTATTCTAGTAATTTAAATTAAGTTTAAATTAATTTTTTTGTTGCTAATCAAATTTGAAAATTATTTTTCTGGACAGTATGGAATTAATCAAACATTTAGACAACTCTCCGTTTTCCAGTCCTCCCCTGTCCACGTGGCAAATTGTTTGGCCCATAATAATCTTTTCTTCATCATTACAGTAGCCAATTTTGGTTTCTGTCTTGGTTGATATGCCCTCAAACCAGCTTCAATTTATCTTCTTTGCACAGTCCTTCTACTCATCTGAACACCTAAAGTATTCATTTCATCATGTCATCTTGCGGTTAGACTTAGAGAGTCTTGCCAAAGGTTGATCATCTTGTTGTGAAGATATCCCCTTTCTTCCGCATTTTCCTTTACATTTTGGAGTTACAGTTGAGCCATGCTGTATGTTCTTTTTTATGTTTGAAATGATGCTCTGAGTCATCCCACATTTTGAAGCTATCTGACATTGAATAAGCTCTATATTCTCCAAGAGAACTTTAATCTGACCTCTTTTACAGGGAGATAAGTCACTTTTTTTCCAATTGCTACTAAAGTAAATAAATAAAACAATTAAACAACAAAGACAATGTTATTTTGGTACATGAAGTTGATGGTCTGGTTTCAGGACCTCAAATCGAGTTATTTTTGGTGGCCTGACTGCTTGCAAAATTATCTCTGCCTAATTGGTAGAGATAATTTTGCAAGCAGAAATTCTCCAAAGAAAATGCCAAGAGAATCAAACTGAAAAAACTGGATTTTTATCATCAGAACAAAGTGAGGTCTCTTCCTGTCATGATTCTGACTATTCAACAGACAAAATTAAATCAGGTACTAGTGATTCAACAGTATTATCTAAAAAATTTGCAAAAGAAGTTACAGGTGTTTCTAAAATTATTTTATCTAGAAATATGATGCACTTGCTCTCTGACATAGTATTTACTTCTGGGGGCAGTTTGCCAGATTTTCCGCGTTCTGAATATCCCATCAAACGTGCAAAAAAGAAGGCAGTAAGTACAAGTGCAGCTAAATATCGAAAAAATATAATAATAATAATATAAATAAATATAATAAGTCTTTTTTTTTAAAAATTAAACTTCCAATAAATAATTTTCCAATTATCCAAAAAAACTAAATTTCCAATAATTGCATGCTTTGATGGAATAATTTTGCAGGATATTACTAACGGTGGAAGATAAAAAGAGATCGTTTTGCTGTTCTTGTAAACATCGGTGGTGATTTAAAGCTTCTTGGCATTCTGCCAATCAAACATGGTACTGGAAAATCTCATCATGATACTTTAGTAAACAAGAGAAAAACAGATTGAAGAAAATTTTCAATTTTGCAAATATGCACTTGCCAATTTAGTATTTCCAAGTGGTGATTATAAAGAAGTATTAGAATTTATACTCACCTACTTATGTTTAGATGTAAGCTTTAATTTTTATGCTATGGGATCAGTTTCACATGCAAGTTTTTTAGCTAAGTCTATTTATTATCTTAAAATTCAAGTTTTAATATTCAGTTGCCCTACCAATTGACAGCTATTTTACAAAAAGAAATCAGTAGAATTTATTTCTATATTTTATACTGTGTGGTTTTTGCGTTTTTCTTAAGTTTCCTCTGCAATATTGTAAGATATAAAAGCATACTGGCAGATGGTCCAGTATAAATTTGGGTCAAATCTTATGATCCATGAGCTAATAATGTACTAAAAGCAATGAAGAAATATTGAAATCAATGGAGAGACATATCTGATATTTGAATCAAACCTTGGTTCCATTATGTCTCGCATATAAAGAATTCTAAGATGATGAGAAAGAAAAAGTTGCAAAAATTCTTTTCTCACAACCTGTTCCTACACACTATGAGAAGTCTGAAAATTTAACCCTTCTGAAAGATATCTAAACTTCACCCTGGAGAAACTGCCTAGTTTGTCACAGTTGGTTGGTAGGAACTAGTGGTTTTTTTTTTTTTTGAGTCTGTTAAATTTGAGTAAAGAAGATGATAAACCCTGGCTAAACTATCCTTTATCTTTCTGGGGCTTTATCAACCAATTTAAAACTTTCATTGAATTTGTTCACCGACTATATGTAGTCAACGAATGCTCTAAACGGGCAGTTAAGCTTGTGTCAGAGTTTGTTAATTCTATTTACAATGAAGAAGACAGGCAAGATATAATGTTTGCTGTTCAGCAAAGTAGGGATCAATTTAGTTCAAAAAAGTACAAACAACGAAGAATGACAAAAAAAAATGATGCTTTCAAAGCATAATTTGGAGAATATTTATTCGGTTTTTCACCAAAAATATGAAGAAAAATTTGTTGAGTTATAGCTTTGCAAACTGTTTTTGAAGAAAATTATTTCTTGATTATTTACTAATTTATCATTGTTGAACTTAACAATGTTGTTATATATTTTTCTCAGCTGAAAATTTACTTTTTTACATTAATTATCCCAGTCTTATCATCCATGCCTTCTTTGTCCCTTTCTGTTTATACTGTATATTGTATATTATTTAAGACAAGAAAAAAAAGGCTTCTTGAGACTAAACAAATTAAAAAATTTTTCTTAAATTGCATATTTTGCAGCGCCTATATGAAAATCTAATCAAACTTTATGTAAAAAAAAAAACTTTAAGGCAAATAGTACATAAACATTCTGAAAACAATAAGTAAAATGGATAGAGGGGTGGGGGTGGGGGATGTGGGACAAGGAGGAAATAAACGCTCTGCTGCCCACCTCCTATATGGGGTCCTTATATGAGAAATTATTTTTAAAATTCAATTTTGGCTTAAATTTATTTTTGTAAACAATAGTTGAAATAAATAAATGAAATTTTGTCATCGAAAATTTGAGAGGTGAAAAATTGGTCAATTGATATATCCATAAAATTACCTAAAATTAGAATGTTTCGCCCATTTTTCAAGGGTCAAACCAATGCATTTTTTAAAAACTTAATTTTGCAACCAATTTCAAATTAATATTTAGGCCTTATAGAGTTCATAGAAAAAAAATTGCTGTTTTATTTCAATGTTTAAGGTATTTGGTTAAAAAAGTGGGGGTTTCGGGGCATAAATTATAAAAGTGGGGACTTTAAAAATGGGTTTCAAAAAACTTTTTTCAGCATAAAACTATTTTTATCCAATTGGTTAACTAACCCAGGCGTTTGGAATTTATTTGAAAAAATTGTTGAAAAATGACACATCCATATATATATATATATATATATATATATATATATATATATATATATATATATATATATATATATATATATATATATATCCATATATATCCATATATATCCATATATATATATATATATATATATATATATATATATATATATATATATATATATATATATATATATATATATATATAACTCTTATATGTTGTCCAAGACCAATGCAAGACCGGATTTTTTTTTTTTATTAATTGATAGACTGCCTGCCCCAACCAAACCCTCAGTCGATGTAGCAGCACTCCGTTGCTGGTCAGGCTAAAAGATAGTAGATGTAGCAGCACTCCCTTGCGAGTCAAGATATTTGTCAGTTGATATAGGAGCACTCCCTTGCAAGTCAGGCTATAAGATAGTCGGTGTAGCAACACTCCGCGCATGATTTACAGTAAAAAAAATTAAAATAAAAACATTGTTTATATTGTAAAAAACATTCAGAATGTTTTTAAAAACATTCAGAATGTTTTTAAAAACATTCAGAATGTTTTTAAAAACATTCTGGTCAATTAAAATTGCGTTTTTGTGGGTTTTTTAAAAAACGATTAATTTGTAATTAAATTAATGGTTTTGACATTTGTCCAACACGCAAATGTTGGACAAAAGTCAAAAGTAATTAAAAGTGACGTATGTGTTAAATTAAAAGTAATTAAAAGTGACGTATGGCGTAAGAATCACTTTTTTCCTTCCGTGCTTCCCAAATGCAACAAACTATATATATATATATATATATATATATATATATATATATATATATATATATATATATATATATATATATATATATATATATATATATATATATATATATGTATGTATGCATATACATTCATTGAAAGGTTCTGGTCCAATGCCTTGTTTTTCTTTTTAGTAGCCTCGTATAACAATTTTGTGTTTCAGAGTTAAAAGTTGAGAGATTTTTAAATCAAATTGAAAAAAAAATCTAACCTCGTTTTTTTTTTTTTTTAATTTTTTAACTGTTATTAAATACCTTTTACATATTTTGTTAAATTGTTGACAAAGATTAGAAGTTAGACCAATTATTTTGATGCCTTTAGCAACTTGTTCTGAATGTTTCTTAGGAGTAAGCATAGTGCAAGTCAAAAAATTTACAAATACTAACAAAAGTAACAAGATTTTTTTCTAATAAATCTGTGATGATGGAGAAAAGTTTGTTCATATTAAATTTTGCATAACTTTTATGTTTAACCCTTTTTTTATCATTTGCAAAAGAAAATATTGGTACATTATATATATTAAATAAATACATATATCTTAAGTTATATGAATTATTTTTTGAAGTATTTTTGAGCAATAGAGTCACATTTGAGCAATAGAGTCACATTTGATTCTAGCTATTCTCAAAATAATATTTTTAGTTCCATTGAGGTTTGAGAAACCATACCAATATGAGGTGCTGTTGTGTATCTACTATCATCAAGTATACCAAAGATAAAGTTATATAACTATGAATGTTATATAACTAGGAATCATATACTGAATAAAATATACTATAAGAAAAATTAAAAAAGCGTTTGTGCTAATGCTATTTGCAAATAAAATTGAAAAAAAAAATTTTATTTTATTTATTTAGTGTTTTATTTATTTGGATTAATATTTTGCATTATAGATTCAATCATCGCAAGATTTTTGGCCATGGATGGAGGAATTTTTTCTCCCACAAGTTTACCCTGAACCTTGGTTTACTTTGAGTGATTTCTATGCAAACAATACAGATAAGAAAAATTTTCCTGGAAAACTGTTTTTAAATGATCTAACCTCCAAAGTTGTAAATGGAATTAGAATTCGACAGATTCGTGTACAACCACGTAAGATCAGAAACATAATTTCATATAGTTTTATAATCTTTGCTGTTATTATTTTTGCCTCATATCATCTTTATCATTATTGTCATTGTTATCATTTTCATTATCATTTGTTTTTGTCATTGTTCACATCTTCATCATCATTAAAATATAAATGAGATAAATACTTTAAAAACTAATGTATTTGCAGCAAAAGAAATAAATTGAAAATACCAACCATACATTATCTACTTTATATTGCATGTGTTTTTGCAAAGTATATATCATACATGTTTTTGTTTATGTCTAATCCTCTAATGTCAATGTCAGATCCTTGGAGAAATAATTGATGCAAAATATATTGAGAAATAAGGTAACTTTTACAGGATTAAAAATGAAATATTTGAAGATTTAAAAAAACGAAGGTGGTTCAAGCAATTTCTTGATCAAGTTGAGAGGAAACAAAAAAAACTTTACATGCTTCTGGTATGTTATGATGTAGGTCATTGACCGTATCATCTACATTATAAACCTCCGCATTGGTCAAATAGGTGGATGATGTGCGTTTAAAACAAATGAAAAGATAACTGCAAGAGGGATGAATTTTATTTTTAAAAAAAAGCAAGAAAAAGGTAAAAAGCAGGTAAAAATCAAAACTAAAGTATGAATGTATAAAGAATAATATTCAGATGATTGGCTTGGCAATTTTAGTAGAAAATAAAAATGGTAGATATAGGAATATAAGTGTATATATAAGAAAACATAATAAGAGAATGAATAAAAGATTATACAAGAAACCATGTGTTACAAAAAGATCCAAGGATTGTGAGTATTGAAGAAGTGCATTTTGGGAAACCATTCAAAATTTTTATGCAGTAAAACACAAGCATTGAAACAACAAGTTTTACTTATAATATTAGTAATATTAAAAAAAAATTCATTGTTTTTGTTGTCATCATCATCTTATTAAATCAGTATTAGGAATAATTATAAATAATTTAATCAACTTTAATTATAAACAATAATTTAATAAGTTATTAAAATATGAAAAATAAAATTTAATTTCAATTTGTTTGATAGATTCCTGCATTAAAGCTGTATCTATTGCTGATTATGTAAGACAAGATTGCTTATCTCGATATAATCCTGATGTTGAAGAAACCAGAGATTTTGATTTCAATTGGACACTTCCAAAAAAATACAAATCTCTTATCAACCCATCCACAATGCCTTGGAGGTATCAAACATGGCAAGAACTTGATGGTTATCCATATGCAGCTGATTTAGACACATATTATGGTGGAGGTTATGTCATAGAAATTTTTCCTAAATGGAAGAATCAGGCTATATTGGATCAAGCAAAAAGTTTTAGGTGGGTTGATAGGCAAACTAGAGCTATAATCATTGAATTTGCTTTATTTAATGCTGCCACTAGTTATTTCAATATGGTTACAATGGTCTTGGAATTCCCTGCTTCTGGAGGAGCTGTTCCTAATTTCTTTGTACTTACTTATAAGCTGTATGCTTCAACAAAAGAAACTAGTATTGCTATGTTGGGTTCACAAATATTGTTTATTTTGATAATGTTAGTGTTTACTGTTCGTGAGTGTCGTTTCTTATATCGGACTGGTCTGAGGTACTTTCTTGAATTTTGGAACTTAGTAGAGGTTGCATTGATTTTAATTTCAGCTGCTGTTGTTGGTTTTTTCTTTTATAAAGGTATTATAATTATTTTTTATTGTTTCATTATATGTCATTTGTTTGTTTCATCTTTATTTATTTTTAAAGATTTTTAAGAGTTATTTAAAACTTGTTTAATTTTTGTTTAATAAAGATCATCTAGCCAAGGTGCTGTTGCAACGATTGCCATCTAAGAAACCACAGTCATTTATCAACTTTCAGTTTGCTTCTTACTGGGATCTAATGTATATATACATTGTGTCACTCATTGTTTTTTTTGTAACTTTGAAATTCATTAAAGTTTTGCGGTTTAACCGTCGTGTTTCCATGCTTTCTTCTACATTGAAAGCTGCATGGTATCCTTTATCAATGTTTGGAATTGTTTTTTTCATCATTCTGTGTTCTATTGTATCTTCAACTAGTATTGTGTTCGGTATACAATTTTCATTATTGAAATAATTAAGTCTAAATTGCAATATAACTATTTGATTATATACATATATATATATATATATATATATATATATATATATATATATATATATATATATATATATATATATATATAAATTAGTAGAAAATCACTTAACAAAAGTTTCATCAATAAATATTTCCTGCCCTCTAATAAATTACATAAAATTTTTAATCAAAATACAGTTAAGTTAGCTTCAGTTGCACAAAAAGTATGGAAAGAATTATAAAAGGTCACAATAATGCTTTGTTAAACAAACAAAAAAATCCTAAATGAAAAAACTACATAAAATTGTAACTGTAAACAAAAAAACAATTGTCCAATGAGTGGAAGTTGTTTATCAAAAAATGTGGTATATAAATGTGTTGTTTCCTCTAACAATGTACCTGATAAACAATATATTGGCATAACAGAGGGTGAATGGAAAAAATGTTTTGCCAATCATAAGCAATCTTTTAAAAACAAAAAGGAAACAAAAAGGGACCATGCTGTCAAAATATATATGGGAATTAAAAGGTAAAAATATCGATATTTTTATACTGAATTGGTCCATCCTCAAAACAGCGCCTGCATATAACAATATTTCCAAAAAATGCATACTATGCCTACAATAAAAATTTGAAATAATTACTCATGCAAACCAAGAATGCTTATTAAACAAAAAATTTGAATTAATTTCTAAATGTAGGCATGAAAATAAGTTTCTCTTAAAAAACTATAAAAATAAATGAGCTCAAATAATAGTTACATTAAATCCCACTTTTGAAAAATATTTTTTTTTTTAAAGTATTTCTAAAGAATTCTTTTTATAATAGCGTCAGCAAATTCCACAAATGTGTGAAAACTTACAGTAGTTAAGCGATTTGCGACTTCCTGTAGTTTAATTTTTGGTATAAATTTAAGTTTTATTACACAGTAATGAAACACAGTGTTAAATAAAAAAAAAATTTTGTCAAGTGATTTTCTACTAATTTATAATTGCTCTGTTCTTTTAAGAGCATTGAGCAGTCTATTTTGTAGAATAAATTTTAAAGTTGTTTATATATATATATATATATATATATATATATATATATATATATATATATATATATATATATATATATATATATACGTATATACATATATATATATACACATATACATATATATATATATATGTATATATGTATGTATATATATATATGTTTATGTATACGTATATGTATATATATACATATATATATATATATATATATATATATATATATATATATATATATATATCAATATATATATATATATATATATATATATACGCACACACAGGTATAAATGATTATAACTACTAAAAGTTAGTAATGTCTTTTTTTGCAGGAAAATAATCTATCTGTTCATGTTTTGTTTTTTACCATTTAATAGCACATTTTATATTTTAAAAGAAAAAATAATAATATACTATTTTAGATGGTAATAATATTTCATATACCTATAGTAAAAATCTTCAACTTACTGTTTGTGGTAAAAAAACGCCTCTTAACTACTCTACGACATATAGCAAGACAAAATTAAGAACAGATTATGTCAAAACGTATTAGTTTTATTGAGAAAACTAATTTTATTTATCTTTTTTAAGATACCACAAAAACACAAATTAAAAGACTAGAATATTTTTAAAAACATTCAGAATGTTTTTAAAAATATACAGTATGTTTTATTTATTTATTTTAAATAAAAACACTCTGAATGTTTTTAAAAACATACAGAATGTTTTTATTTTATTTATTTTTTTTTAAATAAAAACATTCTAAATATTTTTCTTTTATTATTTTTAAATGAAAACATTCTAAATGATTTTATTTTAACTTTTTATTAACTATCTTATAGCCTACTACTACAAGGAAGTGCCACTACATCGACTTAGGGTTTTGTTTCTATCAATTAATTAAAAAAACTTTTGAAAGTTTTTAAAATTTTTTTCTTTTTTTTTTATTAATTTTTTTTTAAAAAAAGATATAAACTTTTCATTTTATGGAAAAACTTAAAAACGACCAAGCATGAGTATATATGGTGATATATGGTGATATATATAGTGACCATGTATAGACATATTTTTACCAAAAATGTAAAAGGTAAATGTATATATATTTACATTTACTTTTTACATTTTTGGTAAAAATATGTCTATATGTATAGACATCATCACCGTATATATCAATTTTGATGGTAAAAAAATGAACATATTTATTAACTGCTTAAGGTATTCTGCATAAACATTCTAGTATAGATTTTTGAATCCCTTTTTGAATCGTATCACTCGAAAATAACGTAGATGAACTAAATTCCAATGCTTACAGAAACAAGTTGAGGGTGGTGTCACTGTGAGGATAGTGAGTGGTGGTACATTTTGAGGTAAATTATTGATACTTAGAGGTAAATAATAAATTCCTATTGACCTTTCTTGCATTTAATAGATTGACATAGATATAAGTTTGTGTTATTTAATAGACTGTGTTGTTTTATTTAATAGACTGTGTTGTGTTGCATTTAATAGACTGACATAGATCTAAGTTTGTGTTACATAGTTTTCTGCCTATGGTAATAAATGTTTTTTGTCTAGGCACTGTTGCAACTCCTTCAGTCTTTAAAGCTGTCTCCTCATTATTGAGGAGACAGCTTTAAAAGGTTCTGAGGTACACTGGTAGTAACATTAACTGAACTCTGTACTAGAGCATATCATAGTTTTTGAAAATTGAATTTTGCTTTGCATAACTAAAAAAAGAATGAGGTTTAACATTTAAAGTTCAGAACCAGTAATTAAAAATGTTTCAGCAACCTCGAAATTAAAGACATTGTTTTACCAAAAGCCCAGTAGAACAAGGAGGTGCGCAGTGGGAGGGGGTGATAAAAACTAAAAAAATTAAAGTTTTTTTTTTTTTAATTTTCAAAAATTTGAAAAAACGTCCTCTATTACTAAAAAAGTGATTTAATTTTTTTTAAAACAGCAAACAAAGATGTCACCTCCCCTCCCTACTCCCTGCTCACAGATGAAACGGTACAATAATGTTGTTATTAAACTAAAAACAAAATGCTTTTTATAGATCCAGGAAACGTATCTACTGGCGCATTAAAATACAGTACAATATTACAATAAAAATTATTTCTTAAACATTATCAAGTCAATAAGGTTTTGTTTAGATAGATTACACAACGTCAACTTCTATGATAACTCTTGTTCTTTAATCCAACTATCTCACCTATCTTCTGTAAAGATATTTGAAAAAAATTGCTTTAGTTTTGATATCTGGTGTCCTTCTTGGTCTAAAAGGTAGATCTTCTAGTTTTATGTTTTCATCACCTTCTCTTATTTCAAGAGTTTTGTTTATACTAAAACTTCTTTGTTCTCAGAACAAAGCATAGTTTGAAAAATAGACTCAGAAAAGGCATACAAAGCAGACCAGGTAATAGTTGAAAAGACTATAGTTGGAATATCTAGTTACTAGTGTTATCCAACTATGCTTAACTTTGATGTTAAACCAGACACGATACTACAATATACTCTACAAGTTTCAGAAGATTTTTGGCTGCATTGCCTTGAAGACTGTGACAAGATACCCAAATTCTACAGATTCTTTGGCTGTTGTTAGCCATCTGGCTATATTAATAGGGCCAATCTCAAAAAGTCCTAGTTGATGAGGAACATAAACACCTCATATAGCTTAACTATTTGATAACCATAATACTGATCTGTAGGAAGGTCTTTTACCACATCATTACTCAAGTTATTAAGAGGCTCACCAATTTCCAACTTAGTAAAAAAAGGGTTAGTTTCAAGATTGGTTGCTTTATCAAGTAAGTAAGTGTATGCTAATGTTCCTCATTTCAGTATGCTCAATTCTGATTCTTTAGCTCATGTGTAATGAAATAAATACTTCCTTTCATCAAGACAAACAATGTAATGCTCTTCTTTAACTTTAGCGGGTTACTATCTGTCTGAGCCATTTACAGTTAAAAATACTCTATACAGATCTTTTTGTTCATCAATAAATATCTTTTTACCTTTTTCAATCTTTTTGACTCCATCAAATCAGCAAGCATAAATTGACTCCATCCAATCAGCAAACATAAATTGACTCCATCCAATCTGCAAGCATACATTGACTCCATCCAATCAACAAGCATAAATTGACTCCATCCAATCAGCAAGCATAAATTGACTCCATCCAATCAGCAAGCATAAATTGACTCCATCCAATTAGCAAACATAAATTGACTCTATCCAATCAGCTAGCATAAATTGACTTTATCCAATCAGCAAGCATAAATTGACTCCATCCAATCAGCAAGCATAAATTGATATGAGCTAAGAGTTCCAATCTTTTCTCAAAGAGCTAAAAAAAATGTGGCAATAGTTTGTTTACCTGTAAAAAAATATAAGAAATGTTTTATTTTTATTTATTATTTTTTTTATTTTTTAACTAATCAAAGAAAAAATAAGTATTATAATAATTACGCTTGCTAAAATATTTATTATATAAAATTTCATTTTTAACATTACTTATACCTTTAGTATATCCACTCATACGTTTAATAAAAACCAGTTCATTATTCTGTATTTTTTTCTCCCGAGGACAGATACAATTACATTTATATAATAATGCATTTACAATCCACTAGGTCAAATAGTTTGTCAATGATGAAATTAAACTTTTTTCTTATAAATTTACTTGCTCTATTTTGAGAAATCAGACAAGCTTTGTTCCAGGCGTCTTTGAGTCTTTTTACTAAACTATGCTTTAAACTAGTTACAGGAGGCACAAATAAAACATTAGCCATTTTTCTGAAAGTTTATGTCAATATCCTAGATCAACTAAAAAAAATACTATAGTTAGCTCTGTTTAGTTCACTTGTGTCACTTAGAAAAATACCATATCTTAAGACATTTCTCAGTGTTGGCAGTTTAGCTACTGGTAACTCTTTCCAAATATATATGTGGCATTAAATATTTATGTAGCATTAAAAGCATTTTTTCTTCTTGTTCCAGCAGCCATTTTATATTTAATAATATTATCTAGTAATTTTAGTTTGACACAAAGCACTTGTCAATATTAGTTAGACATGTAATAAATATTAATTTGTGTTTTAAATTTAGCAATAATAAAATCAAAATTGATAAGAAATATAATCCTGGTAAATTCTACCATTCTTATATAACAAATAAAATAAATTAAGAAATTAAAAATATGCAGTAGTATAGTTTTAAATATAAAGAATTACAAAGAATTAATTAATAATACAGAGAACAATCCTCTATCTCTTTTCATCCATCAAATCTCTCTTTATTTACTAAAAATTATATTTTAACTATATTGCGTTATTTTACAGAAACTGTTCATTCATGCTTAAAATATTTTTATTCATCAAGTTCCATTACAATGTTCAATCAATTTCTTACAATGTCACAAGTGCCATAGATTTCTTTTCATTCTTTTTTTTTTTTTTTTTTTTAACTCTCTGTTCCCTTTCTCTAAATTGAATAGTGGTTGACTTGTTTGAAATGATTTTGTTTAAAAAGTATTTTTAAATGTCATGCTTTAAAAAAAAATTTATATTTATTACTCTTTATATTCTCTTTACTCTTTATATACAACAGGAATTATTTCAAATAAATATTCATTGTTTGTTTTGGAATAAAACAATGAATATTCGTTGTTTTACTCTGAAAATTTTTTTAATTAAAAAAAATTAATAAAATTTTTATCATTAGTGAAATTTTTTATTAAAATATTTGCAATAAATCCCTGTGCTTATTCGATACTGTTTCAAACCCTAGAAAAACTTTCTCACTTGGTAGTTATTTCTTATTAGTTATATTCTGTGTAAATTTATAATAAATTTTTAGGTTTGTTGTTGGATGGATATCAGAACCACTTTAAAACAGTTGCATCCATTATTTCATTATTGTTGGGAAAATTTAGTTATAGTCAATTTGAAAATGCTCACTCTTTTCTTGGTCCTATATTTTTTTTTGGTTTCAACGTCATGGTAAATTGGATAATTATGAACATGTTTATATCTATTCTAAATGATGTTTTTGGTCAAGTTCGTAAAAACCTTAAGTACCAGAATAATGATTATGAGATGGTTGATTTTATAATGGCGTTTTTTAAAGGTTTTTTATTTATTTTTTTATTGCAATTTTTAAGTTTATTTTATTTGTATATAGTATTTAATAATTTTAATTATATATTATCGTTATTTTTTATTTTTTTATTTTTTTTAACTGCCTAAGGTCACTACTTTGGGGAGGTCACTACTTTTGAGCTTTTTTATATTCTTTTCAATTATTGTTGCAACCCTCTCTCAACCACTTAAATCCAAAATATAAGCCTTGACAAAAAAGGCTGATGAGCAGAGAAGCAAGTTGCTGTACTAATAGGGGCGTAGGGAAAGCAAACCTATCTTAAGAAAAAGTTCTTAAAAAATGAATTTATCTCGAATTTTATCTGATTTTATCTGATTTTATATTATTAATCTCGAAAATGACTAGATAAAACTAATATTTGAAAAAATTAAATTGAATTAAAGAAAGAACTAAAGCATGTCTCAAAAATCATATAAAGACAGGATAATTTATAAAAAAGCTCAAAAGTAGTGACATTATGATGATAATGCATTGTTTTCATTGTTGCAACATGATTTTTAAAAACAGGCGATTTAACTCAGTTTCTTGAGGAAGTTTAAATATTTCAAAATGGTTTTTATACAAAACTAATTTTTCTTATTTTTTGTTTTACTTTTAAGTATAATTTTTTTGCTAACCTTTAGATTGGCTTGGATGGTATTTTTTAAAGGAAACAAAAGTCATATTAACAAAAGATATTAAGGTTATTGAAAACAATAATCTATTGTCAGTTTCTTCTGTAATTAAGTCAAAGTTGAACATGAAACATATTTACACTAAATTCAATAAAGGTAACAGTTGGCTTACTTTTTCTTTTCTTTTTTCTTCTTTTTTTTTTTGAGAACAAAGTGTGTATAATACAATAATACATTCATACACACAGATATACATACATACATACATACATACATACATACATACATACATACATACATACATACATACATACATACATACATACATACATTCATACATACATACATACATACATACATACATACATACATACATACATACATACATACATACATACATACATACATACATACACACATATAAAAATATACATGCATACATACATACATAATTATATAATTATATACATACATTATAATAGTTTCCTATAATTCTTATAATGAGTTGCAACAATCGTAATGAGTACTTGATGTCTTCTTGGATTATAATTCACTACTGAATTCTCATGGAAACTGTAAATACAATTTAATATCTGACTTTCATAAGTTACTCTAGATTTCATTCTTTGCCTCTATAAATCTCTTATTTGTCCTTGTATGGAATAATGTTGTTATTTTTGGGCTTGTTATTCTAATGAGGCTCTTTATCTTTAGGACAAGGTTCAAAAACATTTTATGGATGTTTTTGGACCTGTTTTAAGCTTGAGCCTTCATCCCATAAGGTTGCATAATTTTCTCTTTTACATATATTATCATGGTGGCTGTTTAAGCAAGATAACATCACTTGTTCCATTGAGCAAAACTTAATCTTGAGTGATTCGTTGTTCAGCTAAGTTGCATCTTTTTGTAATATTTCTTGTTCTTTTACTTTTATTAATCTAGTTCTTTTCCTTGACTTTTGGGGTTTTCGAATTCTGTCCATGTGTTTCTGACTCATACAGTTGTTTTTTAAGTTTTCAGCTAACCGCTTTCTCATTCTAACTTTTTGCTTTTTCTTAACTTGTATTTTATTTTTGTTTATTCTATTTTTATTTTGTTGGATTTTAATTTCTTTGAAAATAAAAAATTGAGTTTAAAGAAATAAAATTTAAAGAAACTTACGTTTTTGCATCAAAAGTGTTGCTTTTCATTGTAGGTTACTAGAATCGATATAATTTGGCTGACAAAACAAAAATAAATTTCAACATGTATTAAGTCATTTTGGTTATAACAACTTGTCTATGTAAGCTTCCAAAAACTATCAATTATTGATCTTTATCCAAAATTAATGTTTGTCCAAATCAATGCTCAATTTATATCAATTTTAAGTCTGAAGATGTCAAATGACTTTAAAATAGAAAAAGATTTACAGACAATAGCTAGTTAATTTTTTCAAATTATTTAGTGAAGGGTATTCATTTTTTTTTGAGCAAGATAATTCTTAAGTAGTCATTCCATTTACCTGCGCATTCTCAAGTAAGTTACCGAGTACATCTTTAAAATTTAATAAACAACTCCATACATTAATTCCTTCATTGTCGCAGTTTATATAAACAAAAAAGAATTGTTGATAATAAAAACAGTATATAAATGATTTTAACTTTATATACCTTTGAGATATTAAAAAAAGCTTAGAAATTTTAGAAAACTTGTTCCCTAAAATTGGATTATTTGGTGTGCGAAAATATGGCAACTATCATACGCTAAATCTTTTTGAAACAAGATATCATATTTTCGTCTGTGCCGCTAAATCTTGAATAGCATACCATAATTTTCTCTTCGCTATTAAAGAATAATAATGCATAATTACACAGAATAAACTATAATCTACATATACCCAACTAACAAAAAACGTTCAAGAACGTTCAACAAGCGTTGCGAACGTTCAAGAACGTTCTATGAACGTTTATAGAACGTGCTCAAACGTTCGCAACGTTTGTCGAACGTACTTTAACGTTTTGTGTTATCTGGGTATAGGCTTATTCTTTATGTAATGCATTATTATTCTTTAATAGTAAAGGCTAAACTACCAGTGCTATTTAAAAAGGTTGGACATCAAATTAAACTGATGACATGCTTAATATAGGCACCTTCCCAATTCACTGGCACATATATATGTATTAAAATAAGATATTTTTTTTTTTTAATAAAAAGTTTATTTCAATAAATATTTTCTCACGTTTAATGTAAAATAAATTTAGTGAAAAATGAAATGCATTATGATGTCGATTCGAAAAATACTATTCTTGAGGAGAAATTTTCCAAATACAATTACTTGTTAAACGAAGATGAACCTGATGGTGAAATAGACGTAACGTTGAATAAGTTTGTTAATTGTATGAACATCCTCTATTTTGATGACGCAACATTGGTTAATAAAATGAATGAATTTGTAAAAATGGAAATTGAAAAGTAGCGAATAAACGAAATGATTAATGTGGACAAATCTATCAATGATACTTTATTTGTTGGAAATCTTGCTTTAGTTTTATCAAGGAAATACATTTTAATCTTACTTCGAATCATTTTTGTAATCATTTATTCATTTATAAACTCTTTTATTATCAAAACTCTTGTTATATGTTTTATACTTAAATCAAAAGTTTGTGATTTTCACAATTATATTGGTTAATTATATTAATTATGTTAATTATATTAGTTTCTAATTATTCTGATAATTAAACTTTATTCGTGTTTTTTAAAGTAATCAATGCTAAAATAATAACTATAATAATTATGAATAAATATCAATTTAAAAGATACAAAAATTTCTTTGTAAAAAATGTTACTGTTTACATGATAATTATTTAATAATTAAAGTGTAAGCCAAGAAACTATTTCCATAAATTATGCATACTTTATTTTAGGCCTAGAAATAAAGTATGCATATAAGAGTATATTACAGTTTGATCTTACAGTTTTATCGCAGACCGCGATAAGAAAACTGTAAGATCCTTTCAGTTACGCGTTATTGTTGGAAATGGTGTCGTAAAGTATAATATAAAAAGTCAAAAAGTTTAAGTGAAGCAGTTAAGTTAAGGTTAAAAATTATAGTGGTTTAAGTTCAAGTCAAAAACTCAATTTAAAAAAAAAATTGAAAGTGTATATAGACTCATTTTCGATTGTTTTTTTTTACTGTGAAAGTATACTGTGTAGGTAGCTCTAGCTAGTTATGTAAATATATGTTATTATCAATGAAATTATTTATTATTGTAACATTTCTTTAGCTAGTTTTTATATTAAAACTTTTTAGCATTGTTCAAAATGACGAGATCTGGTGTCTGCGAGGATTTTAAATATAGTAAAATAACCTTCTTGAGGCTGTTTCAAACAAATGCGGTAAAAATATAATGTGTAAAAGTAAAAATATACTATGTAAAAAAAACTACGTACTACTAAATGAAAAACTGCATACTAAATGAAATAAGTAGATTTCTCACTGAGAAACCATTCGAAACTACTTCTTTTTTTTATGTTCTTTATTACAATATTTAAAATACAAACATATTGTTAAAAAATAAAGAATAAAATAAAGAACGCTGATATTCAAAGAAGACCATCAAGTCTGGTCACAGAGAATCGCTGTTGAAGAAATTAGAAAAGTTTCTTTTGTTGTGATTTGCATTAAATGAAATACTTAGTCTTTTGACTCATGTGAACAGTTACAATATTCAATAATAACTTTCAATAAACATTTTTCAAAGTTTTTTAAATAACACTTATTGCAACCATTTTGAGTCATTCATCAAATATAATTTATGAACTCTTAATCGTCTAATATAATAAAAATAGTTTTGTACTGAGGTACTTCACTACACACTAAACACACTACCAGGATGTCCAAAGATTGTTTGAAATTAAGTTTCATAACGTTGTTGCGTTTACACTTCCACCGACAAAAACGCCAAACCACTGCCAAAGGATGGTTCACCTCAAAAAACAGCATACATACAATTATTTGAAGATACGCATCCATATGCATATAAACACATAAACACACAATATATACACACATTTTTATTATTATTTTTATTTTTTTAATTCTTATTTATTACATATATATATATATATATATCAGGTCCGTAGCAAGCTTTTTTTGTTGTTTGAGATAGGTAACTTTCAGACATGGAGCCCACTCCAAACATTTATAAATTTATGTTTATTTCAAATAAGGAACATTTGTAAAAAATTAGGATGACCAGAGCCTGGGAACAAATAAAGCCCCAAACTCTTTGTCTTCCCCCTGCCCTACACAAGAGAGCAATGATTTTATAAAACATTTTTTTTTACTATTTATAATTAAATTTATATTCATTGACAAATTTTAAGTTTTATACAATAATCTCTTAGTGCTCAAAATTATGACAATATAAAGTTTGAACCCCCTCAATTTAAGGGGGCTGTAAACTTTGCATGATCATAAATATCGAATACTTGCAGATTTTTGCTTGAAACTTGAAAATTGTTGATAAATATAAGTTTAGTTATAAATAGTAAAAAAAGGGGGGCAAAGAGTTTAGAGCTTTATTTGTTCCCAGGCTCCAATCATCCCAATTTTTTACAAATCATCCCCTCAGTATTATCTTGTTCTATCTACAAATGCAATAAATAAAATGTTCTATCTAATACATAAAATAAATACAAAAAAAAATTATATATAAATAAATACAATGTTCTATCTAATATAATATATTACAGGTAGAATATTTTATTTATATATATATATATATATATATATATATATATATATATATATATATATATATATATATATATTGTATTTATTCTATATATTAGATGGAACATTTTATTTATTACATTTGTCGATAGAACAAGATAATACTGAGGGGACGAAGTATATATCTATATACACAGCATATAGAGTAGTGATCGACCGAAATTGGAATTTTGCCGAAATTTCGGTTTCGGTTTATTTCGGTTGCGGCATTTCTCAACCGAAACCGAAACTGAAATTTTGGCAAAACTTTTACCGAAATTCAAACCGAAAATTTGGCACAACCGAAATTTTTTAAAAGTAAGAAATAACGTGTTTAAACAATACTCTTTTGATATTTGTTTTATTAAGGGTTGATTTGTCGTTATAAACGAAATGATGTAAATTGAGAATATAATGTAAAATGTTAACTTGTAATTAATTAAAAAAATAATTTTTGAAATGTCAACAAAATTTTATTAAAACAAATTAAATTTTTTATAAAAACTAGGGTTGGGAATACCGGGATCCCGAAATCCCGGGATTCCCCGGTTTTTAACAATCCCGAAATCCCGGGATTAAGCATTTAATCCCGGGTTTTTTTTGAAATCGTTTTCAGTTGAAAATTTTTAAATTAAATTATTTTTTTCGTTCGATTGCATTAAAATTCGAACTTAACAATTTCGAAATTCTTGCAGTTATGTTTTTGAATAATTGGATTATAGTTGTTATAACAATTGAAATTGGATTGCAATTACATTCTTAAAAATTTTTGGTGCTTAGTCGCATTTATTCAAGTTTCTGACAATTTTTATCTCGAATAGACGTTATCTGTTTGTGACTATTTTAAAGTACAAGTTTTAATAAAAAATAAAATTGCTGGTTTTTTGAACAGTAAATTTTCTAAAATTATAATGGCTTCGTACATGGAATATGACAAAAAAAGTAATTCCGCTGTTTGGAAACATTTTTTAAGAAAAGAAAAAAGACAAACAGCAATGTGTAAGTCTACTGACTGCAAAAAAATTTTAAAAATTGGAGGTGGTTCAACGAAAGGTCTCCATACTTTCCGTCCATAAAATTAACCTCAAACCAACTACTATTTCAGTAAACACACGAGATGAACCACCAATAAAAAAAAACAAAACGTTAACCAATTATTTTCCGATATGGGAGCGAGAAAAAAAATCACTTCCTGCTACACTTGCACGATTAACAGCCGATTTCGTTCAACGTGATATGCCGTTCTAGTGATATACGTGCAGGTCTTATAGCTACAGGATTCAAAAGTTTACCCACAACAGTCAACACTGTGCGTAAAATGGTTGTAGATTACAGCAAAAAAATAAGGAGTTTTTTTATTACTGAAATAGCTAGCAAAAAAAAACCTGAATTCGGTGTAGGAGAAAGATTTTCTTTATCTTTTGATGAATGGACTTCATTGCGTAACCGTTGCTACATGAATATTAATTTTCATGCACGAAATTGTCAGTTCTGGAGCTTAGGCTTAATTCGTACAACGGGATCAATGTCTGCAGATAAGTGTATTGAGCTATTAGAACAAAAGCTTGCACAACATGGACTTGATTTGAGAAAAGATATTGTTGGTATTATGACTGACGGTGCAAGTGTGATGAAAAAAGTTGGGAGAATATTACCTGTAAATCAACAGTTATGTTTTGCCCATGGTGTGCAAATGGCCGTTATTGAAGTACTATATCAAAAGCAGGATATAGAAAGAGAAATAGATCAGCAATTCGACGAAGACGAACAATCAGATATAGAAGACGATTTTTCAGAGAGTAACTCTTGCGAGGATGATGATTTTTCTGACAACGATAAACTGGTTGATCTTGATGCTAGTCATAATTGGCATCGAGGAAACGAATTTGATGTTACTGAGGTAAATTGTGGTCCAGTGATCAAAAAAGTACGAAAAGTAATAGTAATGTTCAGACTATCACCAAAAAAAAAACGATATCTTGCAGAAGTATGTTGCGGCTGAATTTGGGAAACAAATAGCTCTAATTAAAGACTGCAAGACAAGATGGAATAGTCTTTTGTCAATGCTTCAACGCGTCTATTTATTAAAAAATTGTATACAAAAGGCATTAATAGACATAAGTCTACCGGAAGGTGAATCTTTGGCTTTATCTAATATTGAGCTTAAAACTGTATCTGCTATCATTAATGCGCTACTTCCAGTAAAAGCAACAGTTGAGGCCCTTTGCCGTCGGGATGCTAATTTGTTTACAGCCGATGTTGCCATATTTTTTATGTTAAAAAAACTTAAAGATGCTAACAACGTTATAAGTCAAAAGTTGCATTCATCTCTCGTTCTTCAAATGCAACAAAGGCGTACCGATGAAAGTGGGATCCTTCAGTATCTGCACAATGGTAGAACCAACATTCAGTCCGAATCTGAAATAGAGCTAGTAACAGTTCCGACTTCAATAAAATGTCGTAAATTAATAGTTGAGTTACTTGAAAGACTAGACGCTACAAATCCAGCTACATCATTAACAGCTAATGAGTCTGAATCAGAAGTTGAACTTTCTGTTTCAAATGAGGCACTACTCGAAATTGTTTCTGATTCTTCTGACTCTTCATCTGAATGTATTTCTTTTGCTCTTAAAAACAGCAAAAGAATCACAGACGAACTTAATAAAGCTATAAAAAAAAAGCACATTTGCCAGCATACCAACTCGATGTGAGACGTTATCGATAAAAATTCAAAAGGAAGTGGTGTTGTTTGAAAATGGAGGAACACGTGGTGATTTTTTTGCAAAGAGCGTATGATTTTTTAATGACTTAAGCCTACCAGTGTGGAATCAGAACGTGCTTTTTCTGCGGCCGGACTTTTTGCAACAAAAATAAGAAGTCGTCTGGGGGATGAAACTTTGGATGTGCTCTGCTTCCTCAAAGCGTATTTTAAGAATAATCAAAAATAATTGCATACGTATATTATATCTACAAAAACAACGTCTTTATAATTTAATAATTAAGTATGTATAATATTAACAAACCAAAGAACTTCCTTGAAATTTGTAAGTTTTTTCTAAACATACTTTAAATGTCTTATTAATTTCCTTAAAATTTTTCTAAAATAATGTGTTAAAATCTTTCAAAAACAGGTATTTCAAAATCCCGGATCCCGGGAGTAGGTAAATGTAATCCCGAAATCCCGGGATTTTAAATATAGCACGGGATTACAAACCCTAATAAAAACGCTGTTTTCAACAAAATTTGTTGCAGAAAAAAAAACGTTTACATTTTATATGAACGACGTTTATAGAATAAATTATAGAATTAGATTATAAGCGTTTATAATCATAAAATATGCATAACTATATAAATTAAAAAAATAAATATATTAAATAGGTATATTAATATATTTAATATTTATATTAATATATAAAAAATTAATTAAAGATCTGTCAACAAAGTTAAATTTGAAAAAAATTAATTATTATTTTAATAATGCTTTTTGAATTACGGTGTTTGGTTTGAAGTTGAACCGAAATTTCGGTTCAACTTCAAACCGAAATTTCGGTTTGAACCGAAACTTAAAAAACTACCGAAATTTCGGTTTCGGTTAAAAGCAAAATTTCGGCCGAAACCGAAATTTTCCGATCACTAATATAGAGTTTGCTATAAAATCCTATCAAATAAAATAAAAATAAAACTGCCCAAACAATACAAGTCTATCGTATAAATAAAACGCGAACAGAAAACCACATGGTCTTTACATTACCTTTACATTCCAAATTTATATTTAATTTTAAAGTATGCAAATTTTGTAATACAATATTTTTTTTTTTTTTTTAATATCTTCACTTCCAACAAGGGATAGAAATTTACGGGAAATTTTCATCTCTAGTTGGAAAGTTTTCTGAAAAATTTCCGGAAAACTTCCAGAAATTTTGAAAATTTTCAAAAAAAGATAAGTTACTTTATAAGTAATGGGTAGATTTTTATGTCTTACCAGGCAGTTGTTATAAATAGTTTATGGTAAAATATTGCGAAGCAGATTATAAAAACTTTAGAAAGCCTTCTTTGAAAAGCACTTTTTTTGATATTTTGTTAAAATGTAATTTTTATTGTAACTTCAAGTAGATATTGATGTTCAGTGCCGTAACAAGCTTTTTTTGAGGCTAAACATAATTTGCATCCCCTTACCCCCTCCCCTTACCCCTCCCCTTCCTCCCTCCGCACACACATCCCTAAAGGATAAGGGTATTTTTCTATATCTATTAAATTGGCCCATACGTTACTTAAAACTCTAAAGTTGTTTATAAAAAGGCTTGATTCAATAATTAGAGTATTTTACAATTTTTTTTTGGATTTATGACGTTATCGATAATCGGAAGGTAAAAAGTAGAGAAACATTTTTGCTAAATGTGAACTATTAAAAAATATATTAAGTAAGAAAAATAAACAATTTTGAGGTCATATATTCCGCCGCCATAGGTAAATAAGTGATTATAAGACGATGAATCTCGCTCGCCACAACCTTGCTATTTTGAAATTTAAATCAATAAATTAGAAAATATTGCTATACTTTACTTAAATGCTAATGCTTAAATACTTTACTTAAATGCTAATGCTTAAATACTTTACTTAAATGCTAATGCTTAAATACTTTACTTAAATGCTAATGCTTAAATACTTTACTTAAATGCTAATGCTTAAATACTTTACTTAAATGCTAATGCTTAAATACTTTACTTAAATGCTAATGCTTAAATACTTTAAAATTTAAATTGTTATACTTTAAAATTGTTTTAATGTATACCGTATTTTTCAACTGATACTACCAAGTAGACGGTTTAAGTGTGTGCGGTTTATAAGTATCATACCAAATTCATAAATTATTTTATTATAATACCGTATTTTTCAACTGATACTACCAAGTAGACGGTTTAAGTGTGTGCGGTTTATAAGTATCATACCATATTCATAAATTATTTTATTATATTAGATATTTAGTAAAAATCTAAATTTGAATATTTAGATCGCATGTGTTTTCTAATGTCATTTTTAAATAAGTTACTCAGTTAGCTTATACTTACGTTGGGCCAACGTATGTAAATACATCACGAACGTCGGCTGTTAATTCAAATACAACGTTGATCCAATGTTATTTTTATCGTATTTATATTAATTAAAACCTTAATAAAAACGTGATAAAAGTAGTTAGCAAAGATACATTAGTCCAACGTATATAAAAACATCATAAAATTTGGTTGTTTTTCCTATCTAAGCCCAACGTTGATCCAACGTATAGGGATCAACGTTGATCCAATGTATATGGATTAACGTTGTTCCAATGCTTATAACACAACGTTAATCCAATGCGTATAGATTAACATTGAATTATATATATTGGATCAATGTTGATCCAAATACATTGGAACAACGTTGGATTTTATACAGTGGATCAACGTTGTGTTTGCATCGAGAAAAGGCAGATATGCAAATATATATTTGTACAATTAATAAGAATTATTTTCACTCAAATTTTTCAGTTTAATATGGAGATATATTTTGCTAATAGGGTAATTCCGCATCAAATCACCCAAAATTTAGAAAATTTTGAACCATGGGTCTTCAAATTTTTTAAAAACCCTTTTTGGCTGTTGCATCTTAAAAAGAAAAGTTAACATATAAAATTTTAGCTAAAAATGTTGAGAGGTTGACAAGATACTGCAATTTTAATACTGACCTGGTTTCCTAAAATGACCCGGTTTTCATAACACTCTGAAAAAACATTTTTCTTAAAATAATAAGAAATAAAAATGGCAAAAACATGAAAATAAACATATATAATGTTTTTTTGATGCTGAATTCAATAAATGTACTTAAAATGCTAAAATATAAAAGAAACATGCTTAAAAATTAATAAAACAACTATTTTCTATAAAACAACTTTGGGGCCCAATATCTCAAAACACCCCCATCAAAAGAAAATTTTTTCGCTGTTAATATTTTCAGCTGTTTGTAATCTTGCTAGGCACAAAAAATCTAACTGGAAAAACGACTGAAACATACGGAACTTTAATTTCAAAGATGTATCAAATTTTCAATAAGCTATTTTAAAAAACTTTCAAATAGAATTCTGTAAAATATTATATTTAGTTAAAAGACTCCTTAAAAAAAACAAAACAATTTTGTTATATTTAAGGAAGTCTTAATTATATGATAACTTAGTTATTTAAACTTAACAACTGAAAAAAACATCCTGTTTTGTTTTATATAAAAACTGAATTAGTGTGATATGGATGTGCATTTGTTTTTAAAATTTTGACAACTTTTGTAAAAGTTTATAATAACTAGTTTATAAAAAGTTCAGTTAAAAAACAGCATTCGTAAATTTTATTTAAATTTTAACAAATTAACAATTTGATATATATATAAATTGTATATTGTAATATTAATTCTATATTTGTTTTTCTCACACACTTTGTAAATATCTTTACTCAATATATATACATTTGCAAATACCCCCGAGGGTATAATAAACATTATAAACGTTATATACAATGTAATAAATGACACACCCACAACGTTCCTTCTGTCGCAATACAACAATAGTTTATATATAATACAGTTATTTACACTAATTACAACACCCCTTGATCTCTAGATCACAAAGTCCGCATACTTATTCGGAAACCTCCGCACTCGCGTCGATCTTCGGAGATTTAGATTATCCGCGATGGGTTCTTCCGATTCTCTGATAGACAAGTCAGCTACAATGGGAGCAGGACGGACGTCCTACATGTGTCTCGGCAATCCATTGATTTCTACCGAAACTCCTCGTCCTTCATCTGAGACTCTTCCTCTGTTCCATTCGCTCGTGCATTTTGAGTCAGGTGGTTTTACAAATACTTCTTGTCCTTGTGTATAGTTGTGGAGAACTTCCGCGTTAGTTTTGGCAGAAATTGTGTGTGGTTTCCACTCGTAGGAAAATATAGCTTTGTAGGGAAGCGATGTTTCCTCGCCATTTTTTCTGGGAGCTATGTTATACCAATATACCATTTTTAACGGGTCTTTGCCACTTCTGGCTGCCATGCGCTTGATTGTGCGATGATGACGTTCAACAATTCCATTTCCAGATGGCCTGTAAGCGCAACGAAACAAGATGGACACTCCCCAATCTGCGCATAATTCACCAACGAGTTTTGAGCGAAAAGTCTTGCTGTTGTCAAGTAGAACTTGCCACGGAGGTCCTCTTTCTCGGAATATTTCTTCTAAATGGAAGCACACTGTTGTTTCTTTCTCGTTCTGTAGCCTTCTCCAAATTGCAAACTTACTCCTTTTTCCACAGTCAATAATAGACAAGTAAATCTTTGATTTGTAGTGGGTTATGTCAATAGCCAAACGATGCCAGCTCTTTCCAACTTCAAGATTTCCTTCTTCCCATCTAATCGGCGCAGGATCCACCGATAAACATCTTTCGCAACTTTTCACGACTGATTCAACGTCTTTTCTGCAAACTTTCTCCTTCGGATATGTTTGTTTTATCAAATAATGTGTTCGATTGACTCCAAAGTGATGAAGATTATGAAACGACTTCACATCAGGCGGTACAATGTTTGCTGTCATTGCAGAATGGTTTGCATGCAGCCAGTTCTGTGGTACCCTCGTAAGAGCATCGGCTTTGTTTTCTGCTGACTTTACCAGGAAAAGTTTTACTTTTATATTGCACTCCTTCACAAGGTCTTCAATTAATGACAACCGGCGACCGATAATTAAGGATCTCAACCAACCGACAACAGTAGCCGAATCACACTTTATGTTAATACATTCGAATCCCCATTTTGTTGCTAGATTAATTCCTTTTATCACGGCTTCTAACTTTGCAAGATTAATGTGAGCCGTATCATCTTGTTTCCTCAGCCACGAACAGTCTTCTACTATTTCCCCAGCCACTTCCAAAACTATGCCAACAGCTAAACTGCTTGCATCGCACCACACTGTTGCTTCAGAAATGTTTTTGACGTTCAATGACCCATGAACGGGATCTTCCTTTGTAAGTCTTTCATTCAAACTGCTTACTAATTTAACAACTCGTTCGTTCACCAAAGAGTCCCATCCACAACTACTCGAAACTCTTTTTAGATAGCTGCACGAAGGGCGCAGCCAATTTGCTATTGGAAAATGTCCGGTCAGCTGTCCGCACCAAGAAAAGATTTGCCGACGTGTCATTTTTCCTTCTGGAACTTTGGGTATGTTGTCACGTTTCCAACGGACTTGGTTGCATTGTTTGTACACTCGCAATCCAAGCACACGACCACCGACAAGTTTTTCTGGCAACTTAGAATCCAAGCCATATTTTTTCAAGAGTTCTTGAACTCTGCAACTTGACACTATGTTATTATTGACAATGATATCATCAATAAATGAATCCGTCCCAGACTCGACAAATTTATCTAAGGATAATACCTTTCTTAAGATTTTAGTCATTATTCTGGGCGCCACATTCAAACCAAAACCCAATCTTGTTAGACAGTAACGCTGCCCTTCATATTCCACAACTTGATATTTCCATAATGCTTCGTCGACACGAATTTGCAGGTACGCTTTCTTTAAGTCGATTATCTAAAGATTTTCTCCCAACTTTCTCCAGTTGCGAAGTTTGGTACTGCAAACATCGCCATCTGCAGTATGACTGGATACAAATTGATTCAACTCCCGGTAGACCATCAACGGACGTATTTTTAACTTATTTCGTTGAGTTACTGCCATCAATGGAATGATGCCATTACATCTCCCTTCAAATGGTTTCAGCCATCCCTGTGCTATCCATTCACTTATTTCCATTGCGTACTCACTTTTAACGTCCTCAGAGATATGATAGTTTGGAATTTTGTTAGTTAACGTTGGTGGTTCCATCAGCCATTTCCAAGGCACGCTCCAACTGCCATTTTTGAATTCTGCTACGAAGTCTTTATCAATCAGCTTTAGAATAGTAGACGAGGATACTTCACTCGTTTTTTCTTGAGAAACAGCAGTAGCACCGATAGTTAGTTGTTCCACATTGAAGTTTATGGTTTCGCCGTCTCTCCCGACTTGGACACCTCCAAGCAGTCGTATTGCGTCCATACCAAGTAGCATTTGATATTCGGGAACAATGTCTGCCACCAGGCATTCCAAATCGATGGTGGTATCATTTATAGAAAGATTAACAACAATCTGGTGTTTTATTTCAATTGAGTTTCCATTCATCATAACAACCTTTTCTCATGCGAGTTTGACATTTTTTGCGTTTATAATTTCCCGACTTAAAATGGATTTGGAGCATCCAGTATCCAACAATGCTTTTATTTTTCTTCCATTAACATATACGCAGAGAGTTGGCGGTTTTAAATTTTGTGGGAAGCCGCTCGCACAAAAACGGGTGGCTTCCCTTCCACGTTTTTTGAGTTCGTACACTTTTTATAGCAGTGCAGGGCCAGGTGATTGTCCATTCCACACACAAAGCACCTCTTCTTGTCAATTTCTTCGCTACAATTTCGACTGATATGTCCATCCTCGCCGCAACGGTAGCAAGTTACGGTCTTTCTTCCGCGTCCTTGAGGAACCTGCCTTGGACTGATGGCAACAGGATTCACGCAACTAACAAAACATGATTCTTTACGACGTAAAATTACCAAACTTCTTGATTTTTCAGCGATCTGGTACAGCGACATTGTTGATATTGAGCATGCGGTTTGCAGCTGTTTTCTTGCTTCGTCAGGTAACCCGAGAATGAATGCGCACCTTATCCACTCTTCGCTTACGTGAGTTGATATTAGCTTGCTCAGCCTCGTTAATTCTGCGAGATATACGTCAACAGACTCGTTCTCTTTAAGACGGCGATTTACGAATTCTTCGTATGCTGTTAGCGGAGAAGCAGAGAAGGCAGTAGTCAGTGCATTTTTCACTTCTTTGTAGTCTTCTTTTATTTCATCACTAAGACCTTGATAAACGGCAAACGCTCCGCCAGAGAGAAATAAGGGGAGCACCACATGCAACTCGTCAACTTTTTGAAGTTTTGCAACCAGTTCCAATTTCTGTATCCATTCTGAAAACTCACCCGAACCATCGTATTGCGACACCAAATCTGCAAACTTTATCACTATACTCATTGCCGAAATAGCTTGTAATATTAATTCTATATTTGTTTTTCTCACACACTTTGTAAATATCTTTACTCAATATATATACATTTGCAAATACCCCCGAGGGTATAATAAACATTATAAACGTTATATACAATGTAATAAATGACACACCCACAACGTTCCTTCTGTCGCAATACAACAATAGTTTATACATAATACAGTTATTTACACTAATTACATATATATATATAAATATATCTATAAAGAAAATTAACAATATCTATCAGTGTAAAAAATTATACAACAATGGGATTCTGAAAAGGTTTGAATTATTTCTATATTAAATTTTTTTTTTACTAAAAATTAAGTAGGAAAATTCTTTTATCTAAGTAGGAGAATTCTTTTAATTAAGTAGGAGAATTCTCTTTTTTTTAGGAAATACATTTATACAAAGTAGTTTATTATAAGATGTGTTCTATTGGGTTAATGACATCAGATGCATGCAAAGGCCAACAAGATGTTATTGGAACTTTAAGCAACGAAGAAAAAAAAGCTATATCATTACGCTGTAACATTGAACTATCAAACTTAACAACATTATGCGAAAAACATGCTACAAATTATTTGAAAATGTATCCTATATGGCAGAAAGCATGCTGTGATCCATTCAAAAAACAGACAAAGAAAATTACAAGTAAGTAAAAGTAGAATTTAAGTATTTTAATATATATACTTTTTTAATTTGTGTTTTCCAAAACATAAACAATGTTTTAAACAATTGTGCAGATAAGCTATATAACTATACATACAATTATACTATATACAAAATACATAAGCTATATGCAATTATATATACAATTCAATTACTTTTAGAAAGTCTTAGAGTAGTTACGATAAATGAGTCACAAGACATGATGAGAAGTAGCTTAAATATTGCTCCTGGGAAGAAGCTTTGCAAACCCTGTAAACAAAAGATTGCCAAAAAAGAAGATCTTAAAGAAGAGAAGCAAAGTCAGGGTGAACAAGATGAAGATTTTCTAATATCAAATCAAAAAGATTCAAATCAAAAAGACAGGAGATCAATGAAGAACTTGAAAATGTTAATATATCTCCTCTAAAATCTCATTCAAAGTCATCAAAACATATACTCTCAGAAGGAAAGCGAAAAGTTGCGCGCATCAACGAAATGGTAAGAAACCTTACTAGAAAAACTGAAAGTCAATTCAATGTTCCCTCAAAACTGTGTTATGAACCAAATGACATTAAAAAGAAGGCTGAAAACTTTGATGAAATTATGAGCTTGATAAAAGAAAAAATTCTATGTTCTGACAAAAGAACTATTGTTCAACTTCTAACACTGGCACCCCCAAGTTGGTCAATATTAGAAGTACAAAATAACTTTGCAGTTACAGAATACCAAGCAAAAAAGGCTAGACAACTTTTTAATAAAAAAAGGATTGTTGGCTCACCTTTGTATAAAGGGAAAGTCTTACAAAAAGAAATAGAAGATTCTGTTAAACTTTTTTATGATTCAAGTGATTTATGTAGAACTATGCCTGGAAAAAAAGATTATGTTATCATTCAAAAGAACGTCCATAAACAAAAAAAACTGCTTTTGAGTAATTTAAAGGAACTATATTTATTATACAAAGAAAACAATCCAGAAATACAAATAAGTTACTCAAAATTTGCTTCACTTAGACCAAAGTGGTGCATTTTGCCAGGTGTAAGTGGTACACATTCTGTTTGTGTTTGTTCTTATCACCAAAATGCCATATTGCTAGTAGATGCTTTAAATATTGGACTAAAGTATAAGGACTTACTTTCAAAAACCGTTTGCTCAGTAGAAAACAAAGAATGCATGCTTGCACAGTGTGATGATTGTCCTGGTAAAGAACCCCTCACCAAATATTCGTATGAGATTTTTGGAGAATACGAAGATGATTTTGAGATACACTACAAGCAATGGCAAACTACTGACCATGCATCACTATTAAGTTTAACAGCTGATGTTCCAACGTTTGTTGAACTATTAGCATCTTGTTTTGAAAAGCTACAAGCTCATTCTTTCATTGCTCACTCTCAATCACAGTACCCTAACCAACTGAAACAATATATGGGTCAATCAAACATTATCATTATTGGCGACTTTGCTGAAAATTATACTTTTGTTGTCCAAGATGAAATACAGAGTTATCATTGGAACACCCAACAATGTTCTTTACATCCATTAGTCATATACTATAAAGATGATAAAGGTGAACTGAAACATATTTCTTACTGTTTTATATCAGATGACATTATACATGATGTAACTTATGTGTACAAAATATTCCAACTAATCATACTAATATTAAAAATAAAATTTTCCAATCTGTCCAAATTACATTTATTCACTGATGGTTGCGCAGGACAGTACAAAAATTGTAAAAGCTTTTACAATCTATGCCAACTAGCGAGCGAATTTTGCCTTAAAATTGAATGGAACTTTTTTGCCACGTCCCACGGAAAGTCACCATGCGATGGGATTGGTGGTACTGTAAAAAGATTAACAGCACAAGAAAGTTTAAAACGACCGTACAGAAACCAAATTCTCACATCAGAAGCTATGTATGAATTTTGTATTGATAAAATCAAAGTTGTTAACTTCATTTACATAAAGGGATTGGACTTACAATTGCAACGTGAAGAGCAAAAAGAAAGGTACACTGGTGTAACAACTCTACCTGGTACTCGTAGCTTTCATCAATTTATACATCTTGGAGATAACAAGGTTGGGGCAAAGAGGTGTAGTACAGACACTAATTATACAATAATCCACAATCTTAAAAAGAAACAAGACATATCTCAACTTGATACAGTCACTTTAGGTTGTTATGTCGCTGTAGTCTGTGATGATAAGTGGTGGATCGGCATTGTAACTAAAACCAACTTAGAAGAAGTTGATGCTAAAGTTAAGTTTCTTCATCCAAATGGTCCATCAATCTGTTTTAACTGGCCTGAAAGAGACGACTACTGTTTTATTCCAAACACCAACATATTGAAAAAACTATCTGCTCCACAAGCTTGCTCTAGTTCTGGTAGAAACTATGTGTTTGAAAATGCTGAAATAGAGGAAGTACAAGTAAAATGGGAGCAATATTGTAAACTATTACAAACACAGTCAAAATAACTTTCATCTTTGATACCTTTACAAATCTTGTATATTTAAGTAACTTTTTAAATTACGATTAACTTTATTTTATTTACAAATATTTTTTGGGAATTTCTTGAAAAAGTAATACATCTTTGAAATTAAAGTTCCGTATGTTTTAGTTGTTTTTCCAGTTAGATTTTTTGTGCCTATTAAGATTATAAACAGCTGAAAATATTAACAGCAAAAAAAAAATTTTTTGATGGGGGTGTTTTGAGATATTGGGCCCCAAAGTTGGTTTATAGAAAATAGTTGTTTTATTAATTTTTATGCATGTTCTTTTTATATTTGAGCATTTTAAGTACATTTATTGAATTCAGCATCAAAAAAACATTATATATGTTCATTTTCATGTTTTTGCCATTTTTATTTCTTATTATTTTAAGGAAAATGTTTATTCAGAGTGTTATGAAAACCGGGTCATTTCGGGAAACCAGGTCAGTATTAAAATTGCAATATCTTGTCAAAAGCTAAACTTTTTTAGCTAAAATTTTGCATGCAATGTTTTTTTAAAATTAGGAATAATGTGTCAAAATATAACACAAAAGGAAGACACATGGTTCAATGGAATGGGTGATTTGATGTGGAATTGCCCAAAAGTTTTTTTGAAAAAGTTTTATGAAACTTTTTTTTCCAGTTTTCTTTCTTGATAGTATTCATGTTTTTTTTAGTGGAAACATTTTTTTACATAGTAAATATTATAAAAATAAGCGATATTTTAGAAATTAAAAAATAACCTATTTCTTAAAAAGTATCCTTAACTATAGTAGTCGTACCCGTTTACACTACAAATAGTTTCAAGGAATATTTTAAACAAATATTCGTTTATGAATACTTAAACTAGTACTATTTTACAAATGAAGACTCCAGGGGGAAAATGATGAGATTTCAAATTTGCCTGAAAAAATTTTGCTAGTGCCATCTAGTAGCATTTTTTGTCGCCTTTCAGAATATTGTATCGCGAAAGGGAAAAAACAATGCCAACACTGCGAAAAATGGAATAGTTGATTTATACGCACACGTTTTTATCAGTAGTGAAGTTTCTTATGCTCATATTTCAAAATGAAATTTTTGGTTATCTCATTGTTTTTCCCCCGGACCCTTCAAATATTTGTTCATCCAATACAACCGAATAATCGTCCCTCTCTTTTTACAACCATAATTAAAACGTTTACGAAATAATTACAAAATATTGCATAATATTGAATTATAATCTCTTGATAATTCATAATAATTATAACAGCCATTAAAACGTACACGCAAATTACTACGTGACCATTAGCACGTACAATGTTAATTCACCAAATTCACAATAGTGCAACTGATTTATGGCCGGTCTTACACTCTCATAGACTCTGAACCTTTATGGTTGAATCAAGTTTTGGGTCCCTAAAAACAGTTCGTCAAAATGTTTTGATTATATTATTGTTGTTGTCATTTTAACAAATATACGTTGACGAATAATTTAAACGAATATTATCTTGCGAATATTTACAAAAACCCTATCGAATTTAAACAATTACAAGGGAGTTTTTTTTGGTAACCCCTTAGGAACTAAATGTTTGCAGTATTTGTCTTTATGACATTTTCTTTGTTTGTCTGGAATTTTTTAATGAATTTAAACATGAAGCTGAAACTTTTTGTTTCATTATTGTTTGCATAGCGAATTTAAGGTGGTAGTACAGTAATTGAAATCAAAAAATTTATTTTTTCAAAAATTTCATTTTTGGCTAGTATAATTATTCTAAATTCCATTTTTTTCTTGGTTAACAAAAAAAAAAACATGATATGCACTTCTAGTATTTGCTTTAAATTATTCGATATCAACTTTTATCCATAGCAACGTTTTGTTTATTCCGTTACTACGCGTTTTTACAATAAAAGTTATTCTACAAAAAGCAATAAACCCATCTCACTATCAACTGTACTAAAGGAATATTGTTATTCATTACTGCTTCTTGTTTATTGACTCGATTTATGCGCATACATTGCGCATAAATCAGTCTTAGTACTATTTTGCTCTTGACAAGCTTGCGTTTTTCTATATACTGCAGTCAATTTTTGTAATATCTTATTCAAATAAAGGTGTTATGGGTAGATCGAAAAGAAAAGAAGCGTCAAAAAGACTATATCAAAATAAAAAATCAAAGTTTCATGGAAACAGATATAAAAAAAATTGCAATTTTAATTAAACTACTGCTATACCTTCAGTTGTCAATTGACAACATTCCATGTTCATCATCCTTGAAGTTGTTTAACAAAGAGATTATACAGGATCCTCAAAATATAAGTGAAGACTTTAACTTTATTATGAATTTTATTTTACTGAAAAATGCAATAATGCTTCTCAAATGTCCAGAATGTGAAGAGTTAGTTAACTTGCAGTTTGATTCTTCAAAAAAATATGGCTTAAGTATTAGACTAAAAATTTGTTGCAATGGTTGTGAGTGGGAAACTGCTTTTTTTTCGTCTACTACTATTGAAAAAAAGAACTGCAATACAAAACAAAATTGTCTAGTTAAAAATAAATGTGTTAGGCGTAAACCGTTTGACATAAATACTCGTGTAATAGTTGCATTTCGTGAAATGGGTAAAGGACTGTCAGCTATAGAAAACTTTTGTCGCTGTGAAAAAGCAAAGAATCGTTTTTGTCAAAGCTTCGATGAGGGAGATCGAGGAAAAATTTTCTCAAATTTTTGGGGTAAAATGGACTGGGGAATGAGGCGAACGTGTATTGCGACTCTCGTAGAATTGATGGAGCCAAAGCGAAAGACAGCCGAGACAACGCGCCGTAATTCAACTCTAAAGTATTTTTTAAAAAAAGACGATAGAAGATTTCAAGTTTGCAAGAAGCTGTTTCTTGCCACATTAGGAATACGCGAGTGGCAGGTTCGTGACTGGGCGCAGTCCAGTCTAGATGGTAGTGGTATGCACGAAACCTTCAATACAAAAGCTTTGCCAAAGAAAAATCATTGTAATACTTCAGCTGATAATGAGAGGAAAACATTTCTACTAACTTTTTTGAAAAATCTTCCCACTCTTCCATCTCACTACTATAGAGTTACGACTAATAAACTCTATCTTGAACCACCAATAATGTCCGCGATGGTCTTGTATCGTTTATACAAAGAGTCATTTAAAGCAAATTCTCCCCAACTAAAACCACTCTAAAGAACAATTGTAGCAGCTAAATTTGGAGCTCTTAACTTAGTAATTTACCGTCCCAAAAAAGATCAATATGACACATGCACGTCACATAAATTAGGTCATATTTCAGATGAAGTATACAATGTTTATCAGCAACGTAAAGAAGAAGCTCGAAGTCAAAAAGCCGCAGATAAAGCTGACTCCATTGCACATCCAGATAAGATCGCAGTATTCAATATGGACGTCCAAGCTGTCAAAATGCTCCATTTCTAAAAGCCTCCATTTCTAAAAGCTGTCAAAATGCTCCATTTCTAAAAGCTGTCAAAATGCTCCATTTCAAAAGCTCCATTTCTAAAAGCCAATGCATTCTACTACAAAACAAAATTATGCGTTCATAATTTTACAATTTACAATGAGGCTAATGGTAACGTCACATGCTACTTATAGAATGAAAGCGAAGGAGGTTTAGACGGAGACGTGTTCGCGAATATAATATCGGACCATAAGACATCCTTTATCAACTCCAACCCTACATGTACGAGGTTGATTCTGTACAGCGATGGTTGCTGTTATCAAAACCAAAACGCAGTTTTCTCGAATGCCTTGTAAGCCCTAGCAATTGAACATAAGGTCACGATAGAACAGCACTACTTGGAAAAAGTTCACACCCAAATGAAAGTAGATTCAGTTCATTGTACAATCGAACACCGTTTGAGGAATAAAGAAATTTATTTGCCGACTGACAATGTTGGCGTATGCCGCAAAGCGTGCGTTAAAAATCCATACTCGGTGAAATATCTAACCCACGACTTCTTTAAATCCTACGCACCGGTTTCGTACTATAAATCAATTAGACCTGGGTTTAAAACTGGCGATCCAGTAATAACAGACATTAGGTGTATTATGTACACACCAGAAGGAATTATGAAATACAAGTTATTGTATTCAGATAAATGGCAACCTCTGCCTAAGAGACCAGCTCGTGGTCCTTTCTTTCCAACTAGACTTTACTCGCAGCCACGTAAACTTTCAAAGATAAAACTTAATCATCTCCAGGAACTCAAACAAGTTCTGCCCTCATATTGTTGGGAGTTTTATGACAATCTTCCGCATGATTAATTGAGTATTACGACTTATAATATTAGTTGAGATTACTTTTATTAATGAAGATTGTATTAGAATATTTTTTGATGAGATTGATAATTATTGTCGAGATATTTTTTGATAAGAAATTTGAGCGAGATGTTTTTTGATGAGATTGATAATTATTGTGTCAACAGTCATAAATGTTTTTGTTATCGTAAAATGTCACATGGAATATTAAATTTTTAATTGAATATTTAGATTTCTTACAACTAGTATCAAAACAAGTAACATTTAGATAAAATTAGAGCCCCTACACTAAATTATTTAGCAGGCTTTGGAAATTAAATTAATGAAACGTGCAAAATATAGTCTATACAACTTAGTTACCTTTTAGTGGAAAAACCTTTTACCTACCAAAAGCTGTCAAAACATGAATTACAAAAACACGTAACTGCTTTCCCTCAACCCCTGGTGATTATATTTTTTTCAAAATATTTGATATCGGTTAGAGACACGATATAACAATTAATAGCAAAAGATTATTATATGTAAGAATAAACTTTTTAATCTATTTAGTTTTAACTCTCTCCTGAACATTTTTCAAAAAGTCAATTACGAGGTTTTGCAGTTTCACTGACGATATGCTGATTTTTTTTAGAACTTTTTGTTATTTTGTTGACAATGAAAAATAATTGTAAATTTACTGAATACCAATAGCCTATGGCTTTTAGAACAACATTAATTTTTAAATATCCGACCTAGTTTAAAGAATTTCCAGCACAGGGCCGGGTGAATAAAAAAAAGCAATTACTTTTACTCAGTAACTGGTCAGCTTTACGTGAATAAAAACTTCATCAATTTTGCTCAAATTTTTATTCACGTACGGTTAAACAATTACTCAGCGTGTTTGGAGTAAATTGCTTGGCTTTACGTGAATAAAAATATGAATAAAAAAAACACGTGAATAAAAATTGAAAAAAAAAACGTCAATAAAAATTTGAGCGAGTTCGCAAAAAAATTTTATTCACGTAAAGCTGAACAATTGCTCGAAAAACGCTGAGTAAAAGCAATTGCTTTTTTTTATTCATCCGGCCTAATACGAGTAAAGATAAAATACACACCTTTTAAAATAATTTTCTTATCCTCTTATATAATTTAACCTTATATAATTTAACTCTTATATAATTTAACTATAATTTAACTCTTATATAATTTAAAGCGGTAGTGGTGTAGTGGTAGAGGGCTTGCTTTATAAGCGAGAGGTTCCAAGTTCGATCCCCACCACGTCCCTGGTAGTACCGCGCTCAACTTGTTTCTCCGCGCAGCGGCCTTGTTTGTCAAGTTTAGTGTTTCGGAGTTATAGAGTTGAGAGAGGGTTATAATTACAATTAAGTAGCCTCCTCGTCTGAAGTGGCCTTCAGCGCCTTGGGGAGGTTAATTAACAAAAAAAAAAAAAAAAAAACATTCTATTTTAGTTAAGTACAAAAAAGCCTTGAACCAGTATGTTTTAATCTTATTTGTTTTTACAGGAGGGAGAGAAAGAGGTACTCTATTTCCTAATAAATAATCCTTACGTAAGCTCGGAAGGGCTGCAAAATCAGTGGTTATGTAGCGTACGTATATTATGACAAATATTTTAAATTTTCTACTAAAACGTGCACAATGTTAACGCTTAACTCAACTAGATTACAATTTACCTCAAAATCCTGGCAACGATACAAGTCAATATTCTAAAGTAAATGGTATAAACGCTACATTTTTACATTAAAAAATTTTAATTGCAAATAAAATAAAAAAAGTGAAATTAATCTCCTAAATCTATGATTTACTTCCATAATCTTTTCCGTAATTCAAATAGAGAAAAATCTCATTTTAAAATAGTTGGCGCAATTTACAAATAATTCAATAAAATTTTTTAAAATTAAGAAAAAAATATTCAAGATTTTATCTGATACATTAAATTATCTGATACTTTTTAAAAATAAAAAAGTAATAAAAAAATTTATTGATTTTTAATTATAGACAACCCAGCATATTCGAACTTGATGTAGTTACTTTGTAATAATTCATTAGTAACATTGATTGATCTCAATCATGCCAGTCTGTTTGGTGTGTTTCAAAACTAGTATTCCATATGTTGGTCATATACCAGCTAATGTGTTATTAAGAACCATTTCTAAAAACTAAAGGTGCAAAAACAAACAATTAAAAGTTGTTTTAATAAATATAAATATAACTTTTTTTTGTTGGTAACATACATACACACATACATAGCTTTTTTTTGTTGGTAACATACATACTTAGTTGCAAAAAAAAAAAAACGTTTTTTTGGATAAAAAAAAAAAGCGTTTATTTTGGTGTTTTTTTGTTTTTTTTAAGGCGGTTTTTTGTTGTTTTGTTTTTGGTAATTTTTTCAGCAATTTTTTGTTTTTTTTTGGCATCAATTTTGTAACAATTTTTTTTAATTCTAGTATATTTTTAGTTTACGATCATTATAAACACAAATACATGTATGAATACCAATTTAATTTATATTATTAATAAAAAATTAAATTACCTATAATTTAGTTATAAATCTAGGTACCGTGGTGTGACCTAAGAAAGTCCTAGTTTTTTTATATAATAATAAATAATGAATTCGAATTCTTGCTTTTTGATAATATTGTAGAATAATAAATAAATTTTCAGTTTTACCCTATTTTAGACGTAAATACTTTTAAAAAAGTCTTTATTTAAGCTGTAATATAGTTCGAGGTGATGACAAAAAGGAAGTACTATAATTTTGTTTGGAATAAAAGAAAGTTCTAATAAGTAAAAAAGAAAGTCCTAATGTTTAGTATTATATGAGGCGTTGCGAACGAAAGGGCACACCAACCAAAACCAAGTTTTGAGTAAATCGCGTTTGAAGTTTCTAGACTGAAATTTGCAAAGGGGCACACCAACCAAAATCAAGTTTTGAGTAAGCGCGCGAAATTACACTTTTTCCTACCACGTGATAGAAGAGTTTACACCCCCTCCCCATCTGTGGTAGTTGGTGGTTTTTTTCAGACCCCTCTTTCGGAATAACGTTTTACTCGTTACAAAGTGTGTTTCTCAAGATTTTTTCACGTGTAAATAACAAGGGATTTTCAGTCAGAAAGAGGCCCACTGACACGTTGATCTTGTGTTATATTGTAGATGACAGACTAAAGTAAAAAATGGTTAAAGAAAACGGATTTTCGAAAATTGGTTGGTGTGCCCCTTTCGTTCGCAACGCCTCATATATTTCTTGAATATTAAAATGACTAATACACTTAAAGACATTTTTCTGACAGAGATTTATTAATTCTACACATAATATAAAATTAAAAATTCTTTTCCATTATTCTACGTATAATTTTACTTAGTTTTAGACTTTTTTGCTGCTTTTTCTTGTTTTTCTTTCAAATTTTCTAGCCGAATTTCTTTCTTGTTTTTCAGACTCTTTTTCACCTTTTTTTTTTCTTTCTTCTCAATTTTCTTTCTTCTGTTTTTTCTCAATTTTCTGTCTTTCTAATTTTTCTTTAGCCCTCTTTTTCTCTTCTAAACAATATATTCGTCAGATGTAATGACTGATGAAACTTTTGTTGCTTGTTTTAGTACTTTTTTACTCTGAAATTCTTCTGGACTAACAAATATTGACTTGAAAACATTGTCATTTGCTTGCAAAGGTCCTTAAACTGGTGCTAAAGCTGTCTCATAATATTCAATTGTTGATTCTGGTTGTGTTAAGTTCTCATTACTTACTGGAATTTCCTCTAATGGCGTTTCTAGAACCAAGTTCTTTTCTCGAGTTGTGGGATCAACACCCTCTATTTTGTCCATTTTCTTCTGCCAGTAATAAAAAAAGGCTTCTTGTTCTATTGCACCTATTCAATACATAAGATTACGATGGGCTCTAGAAGATTTTAATTGGTAATGTCTCATATCAGTTTCTAAATCATTTTTGGCCTTATCGATTGGACTTAACAGTTCCCCTATAACCGGAGTTTCAGCGAATTCTTTGGGATCCCTTAAATCCATTTGGTATTAAAGTTGGAATTTTCTGTGTTTTAGCAATTACAGCCTGGAGCAAGGGAGCAAAAGTCCTTTTTGGTAGAGCAACTCCAAGGTTTTAAATTCTCCATTCTGTGATTATGTCGGTCCAAAAATCTTTTGCAATATGAAAGTAAACTCAGTCCAATGGTTGTGCAAAATGGGTGCAATTAGGTGGCAAACAAATGATGGCAATACCATTTTCTCTGCAAAATTGTCCCAAATCTAAGGTCAAATGTGATTTGTGGCCATGTAAAAAAATAGTTTTTGGCAATAGGACATTATTTTTCCTTAAAAATTCAATGAAAGGTCCAGATATATAATCGTAAAATGTTTGGGACATCTGGTAACCTTTGGCTGATTTACCCATAACCCAATCTTTAGGAAAGTCAGCTGCAATTTCTGGTGGAATTTCCCATTCAAATGGATACAAAACCAAAGGTGGTGCAAATAAATAATTTACATTTACTGTTATCATAACTCAGAAACTTTCTTTATCACTATTTGCAGTGATGTAATAAAATCGTTTTTTTTTTTTTTTGTCCAATTGCATTTTTAATAGATGGACACAGATCAAAAGATGACTCATCAAGGTTCCAAATTCAATTAGGATCCTTGACACAGACAATAAATCATTTTTTTCCATATACTATGTTATTTTTTGGAACCACATTTTAATATCTTGTTTGGAAACAAGTGTTCTGTGTTTCGGAAGTGTCTGAGCCTTTTGAATCAAAAGTGTTGAATGTCTCTTGAAAAAATTGCATGCCCAACAAGTGCTAATTAATTTTTGGTCAAGATTCATTTTATGTGCTAAAATAGATGCACCCTTAAGAAGTAGTTTCTTTATAACTGGCATACCAACATTGGCCATATCAATTAGCCAATTTTTAACTTTAACCTCTACGGTTTTATCAAAAATTGTTGGACCCCTATTTGACTCTTTGCTCGACCTTGTGTTCGCTGGACAAGGGTTGGCTTAGGTATTTTATAAAATTTAGATGCTACATATATTGTCATAGTCTTCTTTTTTATTTTATCTAATACTTCATCCATATCCTGTTGTGAATATGGCTTGTAAGATCTTTTTGGGTCTAAAACAAAAAATTAAATTATTTTTGTAAGGCTAGGGCTTTCTATTATATAAGGTAAAAAAGAAGGGGAAAAAAAAGTCACATCAAATTTTTCGTAAAAATATACGTGTAAATCGACCAATTTATAATGGCACGTGAACATGCAAATACCATGTTTATGTGCCATTATAGATCAAAATAGTTTTTTAATAACAAGATTTTTACAATAAAAAACTCAACTCTTCACCATACAATTTTTGACACAATGTTCAATATGGCACCAGCTTATATTGAATATTTACATCTCAGTAGAACAAATACTCTGATTGGCCGAATTCTCCACCAACCCAGTCAATTTTTTAATGAAAAGTTTCTTCAAAAATATTTAGTTAAAATAACAAAAAGAATTTTCTCAAAATATTTATTTTATAATATACAAAATTTATAATTTGTTGCATTAGGACTTTCTTACAGCATAGGAATTTGTTAGGTCACACCACGGTATACTGTATGAGAATATTTATTTGTCATGTTGCACTTCCTAGCTACAGTGTTACACGCTTTATATACAAAAACTATACGTGTTAAAAACTACAACTTTAATTTTGATAAAGTAAATATATAAGCATATAATACTATGCCAATTTATTATCAGACTTTAAATATATATAATATATATATATAAAAAATAATAAACATACATACATACATATATATATATATATATATATATATATATATATATATATATATATATATATATATATATATATATATATATATATATATATATATATATATATATACTATACTCAATCCATAAGTTAGGTCAAAATTGTCTTAATTTTATAGAAAAAAAAGAAAAAAACAAAGAATAATGAAAGAAAAGATTGCTAACCCATGCCAAACCCTCAGTCAATGTAGCAGCACTCCATTGTGGGTCAGGCTATTTGATAGTTGATGTATGTACTGAAGTCCCTGCAATTTCCTGTTTTTTATGACATCGTCAGAGTGTGTCTAATGCTGCATTTATATATATATATATATATAATATATATATATATATATATATATATATATATATATATATATATACACATATATATATATATATATATATATATACATATATATATATATATATATATATATATATATATATATATATATATATATATATATATATATATATATATATATATATATAAAAGGCTGCCTTAAAACACCCTTTAGATAAAAAAATCACAATTTAGTTTCTTTAATGCACTTAAAGATCAATTTAGTAGCTTGAATGATGAATTTTTAACATTTCCCAAAAAACAAAACAAACAAAAAAACCCTTGCGGTTTTTTTTGAAAAAAAAGACCAAAAAAGCTAAAAAAAACAAACAAAGCCACATTTCTACATGCATGCATACATACATACATACAAACATACATATATATATACACATACATACATACATACATACATACATACATACATACATACATACATACATACATACATACATACATACATACATACATAAATTAGATTAGATTTATTTCAAATTTCAATTTTCATTGTTTTTATTATTGATATTAAGGATAATTGATATCAAAATTTATATATATATAATTTCATTTTTCAACATCTTCACTTCCAACAAGGCTACATGCAACCACTATAAGAGTTGGAAGTTACTGGAGGATAAAAGATGCAGTTTATAAAGCAAAATAAAAATTAATAGGCAACTTAAAAGATTGCAAATTGTATAAATCAGGAAAACAAGATGAAGGGAGTGTACTCCAAAGAACTGGTGTTCCAGGAAAAAAACAAAAAAATTTTTTTGGAGCACTTAGGAACAGCCACAGTAAAAAGATGAGACTTAATTGAATGGCAAGTGTCACGAGAATAAAGTTCAGTAGATGGCACAAGCGATGTCATCTACTGAAATTTATTCTTTAAACATAAACTGTTTAAAGCTACAAATTAGCCTGAAAAAATTGTGCTAGTGCCATCTAGTAGCATTTTTTGTCGTCTTTCAGAATATCGTATTGCCAAAGGTAAAAAACAATGGCAATCCTACAAAAAATGCATTTTAAAATTGCCCATCCCATCCCTTTACAGCGTGGCATCATACATTGTCTCTCTTTAATTTTTTTACTAAGTTATTGCTTAAATTAGTATTGATTAAATGTTAATAATCATTTATTATAGATAATTTCGCAATGGATAGTGATTACTACCCAACCGTTTAAAACGCATTAATGGACTTAATTTTACAAAGTCTATATTTCAGAATAGTTATTTTATACGCACTTAATATACGCACACATTTTTATCAGTTGTGAAAGTTTCTTTTGCTCATATCTCAAAATGAGATATTTTGGTATACTCATCGTTTTTCCCCTGGACCTTTCATTCATATATATATATATATATATATATATATATATATATATATATATATATATATATATATATATATATATATATATATATACATCCTATCCCGGCTAATAACCCCTGCTAGAATTATTATTTAGCTGGGGTTGGGCTTGTAAAATATCCTGATTGAATACAATTGAGCTGAGGCCAGTGGCCCTGGCCACTTCATAGCCCATTATACCATTTATATATAAAAAAGAGAAACTGCATTTCACCAGCCACTGAGAGCCTGTACATGCTGTAGCAAAAGTGAGATCCTTCTCAAGCACAAATGCCCCCTTCAAGCAATCAGAGAGAGTTGGCTTCTTATCAAGATAAGAATAAATGGTAGTATCATCAGTGAACAATGCCACCTTAGATGTGAGGTTTTCAGGGAGATTGTTGATTAAAAAGAATATAGAGCCAAGGATAGAACCTTGAGGGACCCCTGAAGTTACAGGAAATGAAGAAGAATGCTGCCCATCGAGGACAAATCAGCAGTAGAATGAGAAGATCAAAATCCATACTAATGATCAGAAAGTAAGTTACAAAACTCATAATTTAAAATGAGAAAGTTATTAGACTCAAGATTAAGTTATTAGATTCAAGATGAGAGATTAAGTGTTTGTTAATTAAAGACTCAAAAACCTTGCTTATGATAGTAAGAAGACTTATAAGATGAGTCAGATTGCTCTCCAGAATTTTTGAAAATTGGGATTTCCAGTAGGGTAGAAATCAAGACTCAGATAAGCACTTGTTAAAAGTTTTGAAACTATAGAAGACTGCTCCGGATAACACTTCTGCAAGACTATAACCGGTATGTTGTCTAGACCACAAGCTGTAGCAGAGTCTAAGCAGGAAATCACTTTCGATGCAGTGATACTAATGTCAGCTGGAGTGATACTAATGTCAAACAATGTATCAACCTATTTGTCGGCTATATCAGGTAGGATGTGATAAGTGGAATCAAGAGACGGTATTGATGAAAATTTTTTAGTAAACAATTCAGCTTTAGGTGAGGTAACAAAGTCTGAACCATACAAAAGAGGTGGAATAACAGATTTGCCCTTATTATTGATACTGTTTAAGATTCTCCAGAAGTCACAAGAGCCTAATTTTTGTGATGAAATACAAGATTTCATGACCTGAGAACAGCGGGCTTTGACATTAGACAAAAACTTTTTAAAATGGCTTCTAGCAATAATAAACAGACATCTGTTTTCTGGAGAATTGTTTTAGAAATAGATATGAAAATAATGGTTATGATTGGAAATTAAAGCAGCACAATGATAGGAAACCATGGAGAAGAATGAGACTTGACTTGGAATCGTTGAGAGGGAAAAAAGACTTCATGCCAGTCTGAATCCAAGAAATTACATAAGAAGCACATTGGTCAGCAGGAAGGCAAAGGATTTCTACCCAAGAGCCATCACAAACAAAATTACCAACAAGAACAATATTGACTAAAGGATAAAGAGAAAAGGCTTGGTCAATTTGATTAGAAATAACTAGGGTTATGACTTTTGTAATTGTAATTGTAAAAATTAAATACAATTACACATTAAAATACAATAATATTGTATTGTAATATTACAGAAACAATAAAAAAAATTTATTTTGGTATTGTATTGCTGTGATGAAAAACAATTACAATAAGTATTGTATTGTTTTTTTTTCTAACAATACAATAAAATTCGAGAAATATTGTATTGTATTGTTCTAATGAAATAAAATTACAATAACTATTGTATTGTTTTGATGAAAACAATTACAATAACTATTGTAGTGTATTACTTTACATTAAAGTAGAAAATCTAACGTATTTTATTGTATTTATCTTCGTCTCTGACAAACTTACTTATTATTTTTGCTATTTTTTATTTACGGATTTGCAATATATTGCAAATTTTATTTTTTACATATTTAGATTTCGCATCACCTATCTTGTTATGTATTTCTAAGCTCTAAATGGCCGCAAAATATTGCCTGTCTGATGATAGCCTTACTATTATGAAAAATAACATTCATAAATTATTTTATTCAGCCCTTTTATTTTTTCCTCTTGATTTTAATGCTGCAAAAGAACTTAAAATATATATGAAAACTAAGTTTAGTAACACAAACAGTTAAACATAATAATTATTTTTAAATAAAAAGTTTTATTGTCTTTTATTACAATAACAATATATTGATTTTTTTATTACAAAGACAAATTACAATACAATATTTATTGCTATTGTAGTGGGTCATTACAATACATTTTTTTTTCAGATATTGTTATTGCTTTATAAAGATGAATTGCAATACAATATTTATTGTTATTGTATTATAGAGTTACAATATTTGTAAATCACAAGTATTGTTATTGTTTCTAAATTAAGTTAATACAATAACAATAATTATTGTTACTGTTATTGTTTTCATTACAATTACAATAGTCCTAACCCTAGAAATAACATTGAAAAGAGTGCAGTCTTGAGATGAAGATAAGCGATATAGAACAAAGAAAAAGGTGATAGAGTAAAGTGGTGCTAAATGAAAGCACATAAAGGAATAGTCTGTAAATTCAAACCTAGTTTCCAGACAAATGGGTGAATTCTTACAAATGCCCAGGCCAAGCATGTGACTATTTGAGTGTTTACGAATTAAAAGTAGATAACCATCAACACTAAGACCACAAGATAAGACAGTTGAACTCAAATTAATCTCACAAAGAGCAAGTTGGCAAGAGATAAGACCCAACAGAAAAGAAGTTACTTGGAAGACCACAAATATTAGTGAATGATAAATGGTGATGATGATGGTTTAAACTTGGTAAACTTATAAACTTGATGATAATGGTTTTTTATATTTTGTAGTTTTTAGTACTTTTTTACTCATTTTTGAATTTGTTAAAGAACTTGACTCAAAGCACAGATAGTACACTATTTAGTACACTATTTAATAGTCCAAGCAATTTCCTCAAATTATTATTATCATTATATATATCATCGGTGCAAAGCAAAACTATCTTAAGTCCATTTTTGGCAAAATTTTTCGGTTTAAAATATTCCTTAGGTAAACAAAAGTCATCTCACATAGTATGGAATTAAAATTGATTCAACTTTTGCAACTATAAGTAAAATTCAAATATCTTATGTTCTAAAAAAAATAATTAAGAGACATTGTTGCTACAAAAAAAAACTATCAAAATCTATCAAATAACATCTAGATCCATTATTTGGCAAGAAAAATTTTTGGTTTAAAATACTTAATAGATATAATAAATAACTGAAAACAAGTAGATTTAATCAAAAAAATAAAAAGTAGTGATTAAATTTAAAACTTTAAATGTCTTTTTCTCAGAACAGCTAAAACGACTTTAAAATGGTCTTGTTTTGCAGCGGCAATTTAATTTGTAGAATTTTGCTATATTTTATATAGTTTTAAGATTATAATAAGCCCATTTGCATTGTTTCTTCTCATATACTTTAATTTTAATTTTTTATTTGTTATATTATGAACAATAATAAAATTTTCTATAAGTATTTTAAAAACAATTTGGTTTAATTAAGAAGATCAAACGCAGTGATAAATTAAAAACATTAAATGCCTTTTTCTCAGAACAGCAAAGTTGAACTTAAGATCATGAGTGCCAAATATCGTGCTGGGCGATTTTATCATCACATGCACTGATATATATATATATATATATATATATATATATATATATATATATATATAAATATATATATATACATATATATATATACATATATCAATGCATGTGATGAATAAAATCAATGTGATGAATAAAATCGCAATGAGCGCGATATTTCGCACTCATAATACTGAAACACGTTATCAACGAGCGCGATTATGCGCGCTCGTTGATAACGTCATGCAGTACACATGCAGTACGCATGTGTGCGTGACATACTTTATTATGAATACAACTTTATTTAGCAATATGCTAACTCTACTGTTTAAACATATTTTGACTTCAGAAAAAAAAATTTAAAAAAAATATTTTCTATAAAATCAACTTATAATTTTCTCCCTTGCAAGTCCTTCAGACGAGCGCAAATGTATATATGTATAACAAATATATTTTATATATATGTATAACAAATATATTTTATATATGTTATACATATGAATTATATAATATATATGTATATATATATATATATATATATATATATATATATATATATATATATATATATATATATATATATATATATATATATATATACACACATACATATATATATATATATATATATATATATATATACATATATATATATATATATATATATATATATATATATATATATATATATATATATATATATATATATATATATATATATATATATGTAACAAATATATTTTATATATATGTTATACAGATGTATTATAAAATAGATACATACATACATACATACATACATACATACATACATACATACATACATACATACATACATACATACATATATATATATATATATATATATATATATATATATATATATATATATATATATATATATATATATATATAGACCTATAGTTTGTTGTCTTTGGGAAGAGCGGAAGGAAAAAAGTGATTCTTACGCCAACACATACGTCACTTTTAATTACTTTTGACTTTCATCCAACATTTGCGTGTTGGACGTAAAAACCATTAATTTAATTACAAATAAATCGTTTTTTAAAAAAACCACAAAAACGCAAATTTAATTGACCAGAATATTTTAAAAACATTCTGAATGTTTTTAACAATATAAACAAAGTTTTTATTTTTTTAACAAAATGTTTTTATTTTTAATTTTTTTAATAAAATGTTTTTATTTTTATTTTTTTTTACTGTAAATCATGCGCGGAGTGTTGCTACATCGACTATCTTATAGCCTGACTCGCAAGGGAGTGCTGCTACATCGACTGACAAATAGCCTGACTCGCAAGGGAGTGCTGCTACATCTACTATCTTTTAGCCTGACCCGAAAGGGAGTGTTGCTACATCGACTGAGGGTTTAGTTGGGGCAGGCAGTCTATCAATTAATAAAAATAAATAATTCTGGTCTTGCATTTTAATTTTTACTTTTTGTCAACAAAATACGGAAAAAACTTTTGGACAACATCTAAGGGTTGTACATATATACATATATATATATATATATATATATATATATATATATATATATATATATATATATATATATATATATTAGGTTGGTGCAAAAGTAAATTCGCATTATTTCAAAGTCAAGTATGATGCACATGCGTAGTGTAAAGGCAAACAAAATATATATTAGTTTAAAGAGCAATCTTTTTTGCACATTTTAAATCATAAATTCTAATTTTTTAATAACATTGTATATATATAATTCTTTTTTAGAAAATGTCCATAGAAAAAATACATTTCAGACATTACGCGTTGTACGAATTTCGGCATGGTAAAAATGCAACAAAAGCGACAGAAGCGATTTGTTCTGTTTATGATGTGGATGCTCTAAATGTTCCTGTTTGCCAGAAGTGGTTTGCTAAGTTTCGCAGCGGAGATTTTGATCTTGAGGACATAGAACGTTCAGAAAGGCCACAGGAACTGGAAACAGACAATTTAGAGGAATTGCTCAAAGAAGATCCTCGACAATCGACTCGAGAATTAGCAGAACAACTTGGAGTTGATCATTCAACTGTTTTAAGACGATTACACGACATGGGAAAGGTTCAAAAGGTCGGAAAATGGGTCCCACATGACTTGACTAAAAACAACAAAACGCAACGTTTAAGCACCTGTATTTCTCACATGGCTAAGTACAAAAAAAAGGACTTTTTGTGGAAAATTGTAATGGGCGATGAAAAGTGGGTTTATTATGACAATCCTTCCAACAAAAAACAGTGGTTGAGTCCTATTCAATCAGCATCTGCCTCAACTAAACCCGATATTCATCAAAAAAAAAGTAATGCTTAGCATATGGTAGGATATGAAAGGTATAATATACTATGAACTGCTGAAACCGAAGCAAACTATTAAGGCTGTTCGCTACTTGAAACAATTGAGATGTTTGAATGAAAAAATCTTAGAAAAAAGGTCCGGACCGGGTCATGGAAACCGTAAAGTCATATTGCTGCATGACAATGCTCGGCCCCATGTTGCTATGAGAACCAAGGAAACTATTTTAGATGAATTAAAAACTTTAAATGGGAAGTCTTGCCGCACCCTGCGTAATCACCAGACATGGCACCATCAGATTACCATTTGTACCGCTCAATGGAACATTTTTTACAGGATAAATCATTCAAAGAAAATCAAGATTTACAAAATCAGCTAGATGCTTATTTCAAAGCAAAGCCCCAGTCTTTCTACAGAGATAGAATTCGTCATTTGGTCACAAAATGGCAAAAGGTCATAGATAGCCAAGGAAATTATTTTGATGACAAATGACTTCTTAATTTTAACTATATTTAATAAATAGTACTGAAAAAAAAACGAACTTTCTTTTGCACCAACCTAATATATATATATATATATATATATATATATATATATATATATATATATATATATATATATATATATATATATATATATATATATATATATATTTATATATATATAATACTACAACTCTCCCGTGTTGCCTAGACAACTTTTCTATACAATAAGGTAGAAGCCATTGCTTTTGATCTATCTAAAAGAACTTTGGTGAAGTTTTGCATAGTGGTTTTTCCATAAATTTTCTTTAGTGTTCTAAAGAAATTTTAACAAATTTATGAATCATTCATTTCTAATTAAAGTGTTTAAGGTGTCTTTTTTAACAAGTCTTTTTTTGACAGTGCAGTCGTATATTCCAGTTATAAAAAATTTTGATTTTTGATCACTTGAAAGGGCTCTTGAGGCTTGAATTCTATCTTTCTTCTATAACAGCTTGGTACAGTGGTTGATGATTATAATCCAAACATAGTTGTTTTCTACCTACAGTTATGTCAATAACTTTGATGTTCTTATATTGATAGTTGATACTGAATCTTCTGTTTTAAATTTTTTTGTGTTATCTCTTATTATTGCTTATTGATGGATACCATATATCCAATCCATTGTAAAATTAGCGCCTTCTAAGGTTGCCTCTTTATCATGTTAGCCATTTGATAACTATTGATTCCATTTTCTAATTCTACGTCTTTACTGTCCTTATATGGAATACTATGTCATACTAAATTTGTTTAAAAAAAAACTCCACCTCCTCAAAATTTTTTAATGTACCAAACTATTGTCTAAACCAGTCAAAATGATCAATGTAAACCCAGTCTTAGTGATAAAAATAATATAAGATTGTTCAAAGGTTAGTCTGGATTATCTGTTACTGTGTTGAAAAAACAGCTTATTGCTGATAACAAGTTATTGAGTTCATTTACTTTTAACTGCAATAGACTTTCCATAGAAAAAAACTTTTTAGGAGGCTAATACATACATCATTTATACTAATTTCTCATTATAGTTTCAACTAATTTTGCCATTTAAATCTATTTTGAGTTTAATTGCAGAAAAGTAATAGCCTAAATCATTGTTTATTTATTTGTTATATGTATAAGTTTATTATACCATATTTATGATTTAATAATAACTATTATCTATTTATTATTATATTGTTATTATTATATCATATTTTATTACATTGTATTATAACTAAAATAATCAGTTTTTTACCTGTTCATAGGTGACATTAACAACACCTCGTTGCTGAAGATCATGTTTTCGAAAAGCATCAGTGAGTGTCTTTAGCATAACACAGCATTGAATAAAATCATCAAATTTCATTGTATTTGATCCAGTTCGATCAAAGGTACGAACACACAACTGACAAAAGTATGGAGATCTAAACATAAGTGCAAATCTGAGGATTTTCTATGGAAAACAAAACAAAGGATTTTATCACAATATAATAGTAATTATATGATCAAATTAATTCAAAAAAACGTAACAATTGCAATTGTGATAAAAAAAGCTTTTTAACAACAATATTTTAGTAATGATTTTCTTAATGAAACTTTTTTTCTAGGAAGAAGAAAAACGTATATTGAAAACATAAAACCATAATTTTGAAGATTACAAATTATGTATTAAAAAGTACAACTGTTTTTATATGTAAAAAAAAAAAAAAAAAAAAATACCTTAAATTTCAACATAAAAGCTTTTGTAGTTGAGATAAAGCTATTTAAAGTTTCTTATTTTTCCAAAAGGTAAAAACTTAAGTAGCAAAAACATGTTTTGTTCATACTTTGAAGTTCGATATTTTTAAAACAAAACTTCAAAAAACCTTATTTTTTTAATTATATATACAACTCTAGACTTCCTTTCATAAAACACTGAAATTAAATTTTTTAATGTCACATTTTATTCATAATGGCTACCTAAAAAACCTATTCAATCAACCACCGAAATAAAAGAGTTAATTTTTGATAGGTCATCATACAAAATTAGCAATTTAAGAAGTGAATTTGAGAATTTAAGAAGATGTATTTTTTGAGTTTCTATATGAACCAATATGGCTTGCTTAATTTTTAAACATCTAGTAATAAGATTTACTTTAAAAATGTAACGGTAAATTTAAATACAAAAAGAATTAAAACTAATAAATAAAATAAAGTTTTGAAAAGAAAAAAATTATATAACAAAATAAGAATAATAAAGAAAACATAATGGATAACTTACAATCGATATCCGAATGATGTGAAAGCTTGATTTAATTCATTTTGGTCAATTGTTCCTGATCGATCTCGATCAAAACTAAAGTAAAAAATAAAATAAATGTAAATTATAAAATTTTTTAACATTAAATTTATATTTATATATACTTTGAAGTTAGTAAGTAATAAAAAGTTTCCTAACTGCAAATTTTATCTTTTGGGAATAAAATTTAATAAGCATGTTTTCTAATTCCATATTCAATAATAAACCTTAAAATAAAATTATTTGGAGCAAGATTCAATTTCGAACTTTTTGATCAAATGTCTAGCACTTTAACTAATGTTTGGATCTAATGTTTGGATCTGGTGGTACTTTAATAATAGATCCAATGCTCAGTACTTTAACTACTATTTTAAATATTTTGAGCAATTTACACCAATTCAGTGCAATTAAGTTTGGCCTACGTAATTTTAACCTACAAAAATTCTAATAAAGAGTTTAATAAAATTCAAATGTAATTAAGACTGATTAATAATAAAAAGACAAATTGACAATAACGTAAAATGAAAAGACTAAAACAATTTATTTTACTAATTAAAAATTAAATTATTTTAAAACAATTAAAAACTAAACAATTAAAAAAAAAAACTAAAAAACTAAGATTATAAACAATTTACTAAAGCAAAATTGATGACTGAAGCAAAATCGCTGACTGAAGCAAGATATTTAAAAACTAATCATTTTTTTAATTTCAAGTACTGTATAAAAAAGTTATGAAAAATCCAATTTCAACATTTTTAATATTTTGTTCTTTATTAGTTTTTCAGTGTTGTTTTTATTGTTTTCTGACAAAAAAAATCTTTTTGGATACAAATGATTGTTGGTCAACAAACTTATTTTTGTGCTCCACTGTCAGAATATTCTGATAAGTACAGTTTCTATATGGCATTTGTAATGGTTATCATAAATGTCTATATCACATCTGATCCAAAGAATATTTATTATCAATTTTATTTATTTGCATTTGAAAAACGTACAAATAATTAAAATTTACTAAATTACTTAGTAAATTAATGTAATTACTATACTACTCTTATGTAACACCAATTATAATAATAAAAACAGTGATAAAAACAGTAACATTATAGATCAAACTTTTTAAAATTAAATTTATGAATGTCAATTTCTTTTGCGTTATAAAAATCTTTATGCATCATTTGTGTATTTATTACGTGGAGCAAATTTTTGTGAATAATTTCTTGTAAAATATTTTAAGCTAAAAAAGTAAAACAATTGGCTAAATCAACAAGATTATGCTCAATTTTATAACAAAAGGCTAAATCAACAAGAGTATGCCCAATTTTATAATTCCTTAAAAAATCAATTTAACTCTGAAATTCTCAAGAGTTGGAAGTCAATAAGTCTTGACAATAAATAGTCATTTTATGTAATATGACATCTTTTGCAGACAATTTTGGTAAAACATTTTGAACTTTTTCTATAACTTATTCAACTTTTATCTCTCAAAAAGTTGAGCAAACAAGGTTCCAGTATAGGTTACACATAAACTTTGTGGGCTATTAACAAAAGTTGAGAATTGTTAGTGATGAAGGATTTTAAAAACAGACAAATATATCCTATAATTGAGATACAGGCAATGATTAGAGAACTTTGTATCAGAAGACATACTGATTTTGGCATGGTCATCAGAAGACATGGTGATTCCTATATCCTTAATTGAATAAACAAATTCAATATTGGTAACAGAACTTAATGTACAAGAATGAATATATGAAAAATGTCTTCTGTAGTTAAAATAAAAACATTTGCTGGTTGCTATTTTGAGTTGTCAATCATTGTCCAATCATGCAGAGATTTTTAAAGTATTTACAATACTCGATTGATGTTGTTGTAATCATTTCTCAGTTGGTACAACTTAACATTATCTGCAAACAGCTTAATGCTACAATCTTCATCAATGTAAGAAATTATATCATGAATAAAAACTAAGAACAGTTTTCTGCCACTAAGACAGAAGGAAGCAATTCACCGAAATGTGAATTCATAAAAAAACTTAAAAGTAATCAATTTTAAAACTCTTCTGGGTTCATTGTAATAATATGTAATAGTCATATTCTATAGGATTTAAAATGTTGTAAAACCTATTTGTATATACCATAATGTGGGACTTTATTCCTACATTTTAAAAGTAAACTTGCTTTCTTTTGCTGTGGCAGGTCCTATTAATTATTATATTCTAAGGTTTGATTCAAAAGTGATTGATAATTTTTTGAAAATACCTTCCATTTAAAAGAGAAGTCACACTTTGATTCTGCATTAAAATTACTAATTAAAAGCAATAAAACAGATTATTTGACAGAACCATTCGATCAGAGATCATTTAATTAAATTGATAATCAATTAATATTTTTGGGAGCTGTTTTTCAAGAACACTTTCTTGACAGTTGTAAAGTATTGTTTTTGCCATGAAAATATAAATTCTTTCTTTTGTTTTTAAAGGATAATGACTTTTTAACATGAGAGGCTTTCAGTTACTTTAAAACTAAGTAATATAATTTTGTGATGCAAAATCGTTAAATTCAACAAGCCTTTTACACATATTTTTTTTCACTTCACAGGAATGGTTATTCAAAACAAATCACAATTTGTTTTGGATTGATTAAGATTTATTTGCTAGTTGTTGCTGTTGTTGTTTTTTTGTTTTTTTTAACATCTTTACTTCCAACAAGGCTGCAAGCAACCACTATTAGAGTTGGAAGTTACTGGAAGTAAAAAGATGGAGATGGTAGAGCAAGATAACGATTGACAGATGACTTATAAGATTGCAAATTATATGAATCAGGAAAGCAAGATGAATGAAGCGAATTCTAAAGAAGGGAAAAAACTGTTTAAGGGAAAAAACTAGATGAATAAGAGTTTTTAAACTAATAACTACACTTATGATAATTATGATAATTATGATAATTAGCATGAACTTCATTACATTAATGAGGGTTTATTGCAAAACATAAATAAAATTTCAACTTAAAAATATTATGCAGATATATTAACAAATGTGATGCTTGGTCATATTTTGTTTTTTATAATAAGCAGTATACTCCATATTTGAGCTAAATAATTAAACTAACTTTTATTTAATAAAATTTCTTTACAACAGTATTGTAACAAAGTTTGCAAAAAATCATCAACCTCAGGCAATGTCAGGATGGCAATTAGGTTGGCACTGCTAAATGCCAACCTTATTTCCGAGGGTTGTAATTAAAATCATGGATCAATTCTATTCTTATAAACAATCTTGAAATAGTATAGAATTTAAAACACTGTTAAAATCATTAAATTAATAGAAACTAAAAGAATTAAAATTAATAGAAATTTAAAAAAACTAAAAAACTTGTATTATTAATTTTATTTGGTTAAAAAATAAACTTTATAAAAAACTAAAAAAACTAAAGAAAAATTCTTTTGGTGACAAAAATTTATACTACTAAGTATAACCTATCAAAACATTGTTTCCATTCCTGGATGTATTTCCATAATGCAGCAAATTCATAAACATTAATTGTACCAGACCTAAAAAATTCACATTATTACTTCTCAAAACAAGAACTTTAAACTTTTTAATAATTAACTGTTCTACCTATCTTTGTCAAACATTCCAATCATTAATCTACATGTTTCTCCATTAAAATGTGACCAATTGTTATTAAGCAAAGCTTGTTGCAACTCATCAGAAGTTATTGCTCCAGAGTTATCTCTATCAACTGCCTAAAAGAAACTAATAATAAACACTACACTAACGAATGGTATTATGTATATATAGGCTATCATAATAATATAATACTATTTTATCAGTGAAAACAACAGCTTTTTTGCCAATAAAATTTTAAATTGCTGGACTTTAAATCATTCATCAAATGTTTTTCTATCTATTTAAATAAGCATCTCTTGTTTCTGGGTCTTTAATTTAAATCTCTAAAATTCTTAAAACATTTAATATTTACTGCTTTTATAATAACTTGAACCTCAAGCAGACACAACAGATCTACTCAACTTCTTTGAGCATTAAATTCTTATTATTGAGTATAACAAAAAAAGTATGATTAAGAAATGATAGAAACATAGGTCTGAAAATTTAAGTAAATTTAAAATCTTAAAACTTTTTTTACCCATATATAAATTTTAAAAGATTTACAGAGATAGATTTTCTATATCTATATTTTATTGGAAACAAAGAAGATATTTTTACTTTAATAATAAATTTATACTCAGAAAGTTAAAATTTGATAACTTTGAAAACATTTCTGTGATACACCATACAAAATGAGGTCATAATTTTGCCTTTAGCACCATTAGTAAACAACCAATAAAAAGAAAAAATCAAAAATTGTATTAATTATCAGAAAAAAATTTTTGCCCTACACATAACAAAAATTAAAAAAAAAAAACAGTTTTGTTTGATTATATTAAAACCATAGATAACTCATTCTCTTTCAATTACAGTAACAAATATACTTACCAAAAACCATCCCCAAAGAGTTGAGTCGATTCCATCAGGTGGAGCTCTTTGACTTTGTATTGGACCTGCTAGCCCAGGCTGAAATTGCATTTGTTGTGAGTATTGCTGGTTATATGGCTGTTGATACACTCCTCCAGATTGAAATTGATAACTCATAGGTTGTTGTTGCTGATATATCCCAGAAACTTGCTGGTTACCACAAGGTGTCTGTTGATAACTATTAGCAGATGATTGTCTATAATTAGGTGGTGGCTGCTGATTATTCCCAAGAGGTGGTTGTTGATAACTAAAAGATGTTGGTTGTTGGTAATTACCAGTTGATAGCTGCTGGCCAGGTGGTGCCTGCTGGTAGTTACCTGGTGGTTGGTAACTACCAGTGGGCCAGGTACTTGATGCTTGTTTTTGACCAGCAGATAAAGATTGCATGTAACCTAGAGGCTGCTGTTGATATCCAGAACTAAAAGTCTAAATTAAAACCCACATTAAATTGTTTTCAGTTTTATCAAAGTAGAAACTTTTTGAAAAGATAAGTAATGTACACAAACATCGTTATATTTCAAGTAATCAACAACAATAACGAATAATTGTTGCAATTTCTCATATTCTCTCATATTTACAAAATGTAATGATAATTATATCTTATACTGTAAGATATAGGATTAGTTGAATACGCATGCAACGTTTACGTCATTTATGCTAATATATAAAATATCCAAAAACTTTCAGATAAAGTAAGCATGACATTTTTAAATATGACAAAATATGGAAGATTTTAACGCCTAATAGAAAATGAGGAGATCTTTTTCAGAAACATTAAAAGCTTAAATATATAGACAGCCTCACTTGTTGGTTCCACGCCATTGTTATAACAAAATTTGTTTACTACCAAGTAAGCGCAATGTTGTTGCGTTATTCTTAGGTAGTTTTAAAGTGCTTGTTTTTATTAAAAAAAGACCGAAGCTAAATTTTAACCACGGATTTTAAAGGCGCATTCAAAACAATTTTGTTACACTTAGAACATTTTATTAAAAAATTCGATACAGTATTTTAAAGTTTAAAATGATATAAAATTAAAATTACCTGCAAAAAATTAGGAATTAAGTAAAAAACTAGTGATTAAACGGATTCGGTAAGAAACAGTTTTAAAAATTAAGCTCAACTTAACACAAATTTTTATATATTAGTCAGTTTTATCTAAATTCCCATTAACCAGTTTTATCTATATTCCTAACTTGGTATCAACAAGTGGTTTGCAATTTTAGGGGCTGTCCATAAACTAGGTCAATAAAATAGGGGGGAGGGGGTCTGTATTTTTTTGACATTTGTTTACAGAGGGAGGGGGGAGGTCAAGACAAGTTGACGTCAACAATGTTACTTTTTTTCATAAATTTAGTTACTTAAAAAAAGGAAAATCGCGCAGTTTTTGTAGTCCTGTGTTACATACTCACTACACCTTCAATATTTTAATAAAGCTTTTTATGTTAACCTACTTTTTAAAAACCGTGTTGTGCTTTAAAAAGACCCGACACGTACAGAACTAAATTAGCACACACAAGATGTTTACTCGTAAAACTATTATTTTTTCAAATTTGTTTTTCGTTAGTCTGCAATGCAAACAAAAAATATTTATGCAAGTACTTGGTTTGCACTATATTACTTAAACGTTTATACCAACTGTCGGCAACTTGCGGTTAATACGGCTCTTTAGCTCCATGCACAAATATTAATATAATATTGAAATAAAGAATTGATAGATGATTTGAAAAAAAATTTAAAATGAAGATGTTGGTAGCTCTTATAATAATATTTGTGCACGGAGCTAAAGAGGCGCATTTTGACGTTGAACAACCACACGAGGCTTGCAAGCCGCAGGTTGCCGACCCCTGGTAATAACGTTTAAATAATATAATGTAGACCATGCACTTAAATAAATCTTTTTAGTTTGAACAGTAGACTAAAACTTTTTAAATTATAACTTTTGGCTTTTCTGTCTCATTAGGTTGCTGACCCTTGGTTTATACAATTTGTTAAATGGATTTTTCGTTTAACTAAACTCTATTAGAAACAATTGGCTTTTAATGCAAAATTGAACTAATAATAAAGTTAAAGTGAGGAGGATTGAAGGAGGATTGACACATTGAAGTGTTGCATTAATTTGAAATATATTCTAATTTAAACGTGTAAGGTGTATACATTTTTGTGAACACTTTCATCTTTATTTTTTGCTTCAGAGTAAGTAGTTATAAACTGGAAATATGTTCTTAATTTAAAAGTTTAATAACTTTTTTTCTGTACCTTTTACTTTTGTTCACTTTTTTTTTCAGAGAATTTGTAATTTTCGATTGTTCTCTAAATAGCTTACTTTTAATCTCTTTTTTGTTTTAGTTGCAAACTATTCTATTCAAAATATGATTGTTATTTTTTTTCCATTTGAATAGTTTTTTTGAAGGCTAAAGCGATCACCAAACCACTATCTTTTTAAATTTTTAAAATATTTAAAATAATTTATAACTTTTTTTTTTCTACTGAATTACAAGATGCGTCAGAGTATTTTTTTAGTGAAAGGGACATTTAATATTTCTCTTCCTCCAATTTAAAACATACACTGTAATTAATTTATGACTTGGTTTTAGCAAATGATTAAAATTTTTAATTCCATTTATGAAACTTAATAAAGATCATCATCAATATTAAACACACTGAGAAAGTAAGGCTGGAGCCGCCTATTAAAAAAATTGCATGTAACACCCAGTACTAAATATCCATAATCTTATTTTCAGAGACTCTGAAAACTAAATCTTTGATTAATGACATGGAAAAGAGTCTCCTGCTTTAAAATAGCCCTGCGCCCCAAAAATTCTTCACCCGCCACTGGTCACACCCTACACAATAGTCATTTCATACCAAATTATCCATGACAAGTCAATCTGAATTTTCAATTCTGTAAATTTTTATACATGACATTATTTTAACTTTTTTTTCAATTAAATCTAATATGCAACAAACTATTCTTCTTAATATTTTTTATAAATAACTTAACTATAATTACTACATTTTGTCGTCTGAAAGACTGTATACACTAAACTCTTGTAAATGTAAACCTTGTAAACCCTGATTTAGTCAAAAATGAGTTTTTAAATAACTTTTACAATTTTTAACAAACATGGTAAAATTTTATCGTTGTTACTAGTTTCTCAATTAATTCTACTAGAGGTCACTCCATACGGAAGATGCTACTAGAGGTCACTTCATATATATAATGCTAGAAGAGGTCACGTAAAATGTTGATTTAGGCAAACATAATGCAAAATGGTTGACAAAACCATTGAACAAATTTGTTATATTCAAAAAGCATATTTATTATGTTCATTTGTAAATAAAATTTATACACATGTATAACCGTTGGTTGGCTTGCCCACACATTATACTCAATAAGGCGGAAACATATAAAAGAAACCATTTTTCAATTTACGAAGCTTTTCTTTTTTTTTATATTAATGTTAGATTGTTTTTTTTTGGTTGGGGTGGGGGAGATGAAGTTGAGTGCGGTAAGGGGTCACGGAACTGTATATAAGATATTAACTATACAAAACTATAAACTTTTATAAATAATCCCAGAGTTTTTTCCAGTTTTTGTCGGACAAACTATCTCTTCTCATTTCCTGGCTATTAATGTCTACAGCTAAACGCCTTCTACTAAAGAACCACAAATCAACGTACTTTAAAAGATCTTTTAAAACTTGTTATTAGTAATCCTACTTAACTTAATGTAGAAAGACATTGAAACTGCTTTGGTCATTATTGAAGCCCTGGTTGATGTAATGATCAGATTCATTTGTGAAAATCCTCATTCGCATTTACTTAAAGAAATGGGAAATGAGCGTGTACCAAATGAACTAAATTTTTAGGATATGTTTTTTTTACTAGTTATTCACGGAATCCATGAATCATTTCTCTTTTATTTAATTTTAGTCTTATTGACAGATTTCTTCTTTCAGTTTCTTTAAATTTCACCAAAGTGTTAATTTTGTCTGGCCATTGTTTTTGGTCTAAGATGCGAGTCAATTGAGCTAATTCAACCTCTTTGTCAGCAAGCAACCTTTTTTCAATTGACTCTTTTAGTTTTATGTAAAAGGCGTTCGGATCAATAGCCGAATCATTTTGGGAATTTTCTTTGTGGAGTAAAACTCCATGAAAATAGAGATTCTGTACAGTTACTGAAGCAAATTTGTAATAAAGACAACCATTTCTTTTACTTTGTTCGAATACTTGTACAAGTGATTTGCTTTGTACAGATCAATGTTGCGGTCTTAGAGGTCTTGCTGTCTTAGAGGTCCAAACTAAATTCCAACAATACTTGGAAAGCATCAAAAATCAATCCAAGATCCATTAAAAACTCAGTAAATGTAATATTCCTATTAAAGCTTTTATAAGTGGATTTTTTATTTTTTGTACCTTGTAGGATCAACCTACAAAATGTTTTTTCAAAGTGATTCATCAGCGTTTCATAATTTTCCCATAACGAAAAACTGAACAAAAACTAGATGACACCCATCGTGTATTTAAAGTTCCATTAAATCCAAAAATAAATTAATTGGTGAATTCATTACACTGTCTTTTACACAGCACCGAATGTACATTACCATTGTTGATTTTTAGCTTGAAGTGGTTGACTCATCAACCATTAACAAAGTCTTACTCATCCATTTTATAACTTGAGCAATAATTTTATTCCTTGTTTCGTTCCTATATATGTTTGTATTTCAAATTATTTACCCATTTCAATTCCGTTAAATTCTTGAAGATCGATTATTCCATTTCAAAGTTATTAAAGGACTGATTTCTTTTTGCAACTTTGAATGCAGTTCGAAAAATGTTTGCTGTTGTAATTTTTAAACGCGATAAAGACTTTGAAGTATTATTTGAAAGTGTCTCTTTTTTAGCTTTTTTTTTTTTTAAATTTAAGGTGCCCCAAGAAGTCCTTAAGGTCTTATCACAGACCACCGCGAAAGAGCATTTGAAAGGAAGTTCAAACCTCCTTTTTTACTTTTTTACAGAGACTATTAGTTACCTAAATGATTTTGAAAGCTTTTTACTAGATTTTGCCGAACCACAAGTAAACTTGAGAATGGAACACTTAAAAATCTTAATGAATGCCATAAACAACATCCATAAAAGAAAAAAAAGAGCAGATACGGAAAGTATTTACGAAGAAGTATCGAAACATTTTGAAAATCGGCTTGAAAAATTACATGTAAGTGAGTTTCTTAATTTACTTGTATCAAAAAACCTTTTAAGTTGCTCAATAAAAAATGGTAAGGAGTCGTATAAAGTACTTATAGTTCCTGAAACAAAATTAAAACCTGATCTTTTATAATTAATCACAAAAAAGTTAAAACCTTAGAATCTGAAATTAAAATTTTGAATTACGAATTAAAAAACTTAAAAAGCAGTGAAATTAGTCTTTCAATTTTAAAAGATGAAAATTTATTTCTAAAAGAGGAGTTATCGGAAGAGGAGTATCGGAGTTCAGGAAAATTATTGCCGTTTTAATCGATAAGCTAGAAGTTAAATCAACCGTGACTGATTTAAAATCAACTCAAAACTTAAACTTTTTAAACGATTTTGATTTTAATAGCCCATTAAACCAAAACTCAATTAATTCACCAAAAGCTGAAACCATTAATGCCTTCCGGCAACAAGAATGTAGTATTAAAATTATTGATAGTAAAAGTAAAGTGATTAGAGACCGTTTAAATAATGACTTAGCAGATGTTCGCCGTCAATTAAACATTAAATATTTAAATTTTAAAAAATATAATATTTCTGAGCTAGCTGTATCCTCAAACTCAAACAATAATAAAACAATGCGTAATTCAATAAATAATTTTGAAAATGTAACAAATCAACTCGTCTCAGTCAGAAAAAATTATCAGTCAAACTTTTTAAAGTATAAAATCTTTTATCAAATGGTGTTGTTTCGACTTCAAGTTCCCTTTGTATAAAAGCAGTTGGAAATGTAAAAAATACAAAAAATCAAATAAAAAAAGTAAACAGTGTCAATAAAATAATCAATCCTCGTAATAACCAAACAGATGAATATAAATGGCCAGTAGGAACGACGCTAATATGTGGAGACTCTACTTTGATGGGGATAAGCGGAAAAAAAATGCATAAGCTTGGAAAAGTAAAAGTAAGAGTATTTAGTGGTGCTACCATTGAAGACATGCATTATAACCTAGTTCCACTTTTGAAAAAAGAACCTTCAAATATTATCCTGCATGTCGGAACAAATAAATGTACAAATGATTCGTCTGAATCTGCTTTGGCAAAATTAAAAGATCTTGTTTCCTTCATTTCAAAATCTAACCCTTCATGTTCAATAATTTTATCTACACCAATTCGTCGTTTCGATAATGCTAAAGCTCAATTAACGTCGCTACACTTAGCCAAGAAATTAAAACTAACTTAATTTAATATTATTGATAACTCTAATTTGTCTAATGAACACCTTGGGCTACGTGGTCTTCACCTAAACACACGAGGATCAGGTAGACTTGCCAAGAACTTTATTGCATATCTAAAGTCTATTTGATAGACATTCCCCTATAGATTCTTATCACCAATCTACCTTACCAAGTACTATTGAAGAAGTTAATCTAAATTCTGATTTGGATAATCTAAGGGCCAAATATCCCAAAAAAATCAGTTTAGCATTTTTAAATATTAATTCAATTCGTAATAAATTTTCAGATATTGTTACCTATATAAATAAAACTGTTGATATACTTATATTAGGTGAAACCAAGTTAGATGACTCCTTTCCAATAAATCAATTTTTATATCCAGGTTATAAAATGCCTTATCGGCTTGATATCTCTCAGCATAGTGGAGGTCTACTTGTATACATAAATGAAAACATCATTTCTAAAAGATTAGCTAAAAAGGATTTCCCCAGAGACATTCAAATTATCACTTTTGAAATTAAATTAAGAATGCGGAAATGGCTCATAATAGCCACATATAAACCCCCAAATCAGAACTGTGACTATTTCTTTAATCACCTTAAAGGAGTGCTTGACTTTTATTTGCAATCATATCTTGATTTTATTCTAATAGGAGACTTTAATATACAACCTTCAGAAAAAAAAATGAAGGAATTCCTTCAACTTTATCAATGTATTAATTTAATTAAACAACCAACTTGTTTTAAATCGGTCAATAACCCTTCCTGTATAGACCTTATCCTTACTAACAGAAAGCTGAGAATCCAACATTCAAATACTTTTAGTACGGGTGTGAGTGATCATCACCATTTAATATACACCATGATAAGATCCACTTTTTGTAAGTTACCTCCTAAAAAACTTATTTATAGATCGTTCAAAAATTTCTCAAGTGAGATTTTTGCAAAAATACTCCGTTTCAACTTAAAATCTTGTTATGATATTAGTACTTTTAATGAGATATTCAGCAATTTGCTTAATATTCATGCCCCTTTTAAATCAAAAATCCTAAGAGGTAACAATAAACTCTTTATAACTAAAGACTTACGAAAAGCAATTATGCTCCGCTCTTCATTATATAAAAAGTTTTTAGTTGATAAATCAGATTTTTCAGCTCTAATGTACAAAAAACAAAGAAATTTGGTAGTTAAGCTTAACCGAAAAAATAAGAAGAAGTACTTTGAGCAAATCAATACACTTTCGACTTTAATTACCTCTCTCTGGAAGCTAACTAAGTCTTTCTTTTCGGACAAGTCTACAAATTCTAACGAGCGTATCACTTTGACTGAAAATGGCAACATTATCTCAGACAGTTCTTTGTTGACTAATATTTTTAATAAATATTTCAAAATGTTGCATTGCCATCAAGTATGGCCGACCATATTAAATGGTCTTTTTCTCCTTGCACTTTAGACCCAGTTGAGTCAGCTATAAAAAAGTATGTTGACCATCCTAGTATAAGAAACATTAAAAATAAATTCAAAATGAATGCACAAAATTTCAAGTTTCATTGTATTACACCTGATGATATTACAAAAATTATAGGGTCTATGAATGAAAAAAAAAAAAAAAAGTGGTGAAATACCAACTTTTATGTTAAAATCTTACTTAATATACTTTAGGGATAGTCTTACAGATTGTATCAATAATAGCATCTTAGATGGAGCATTCCCGTCATTTCTAAAAATGGCGGATGTTTTACCGTGTCTTAAAAAAAAATGACCTAACAGATAAGGCTAACTATCGCCCTATAAGTATCCTACCCGCTCTCTCCAAAGTTTTTGAAATGATCGTTTATGAACAGATTTTGTTATTTATGGAGCCAAAATTTGACAAACTCTTGTGTGGTTTTCGTAGAGGTTATAGTAATCAGCATACACTTTTTTTTTTACTTAATAAGTGGCATGAATGCATTAACAATGAAGGTATTGTTGGAACATTATTAATGGATCTATCTAAAGCGTATAATTTCATTCCGCATGACCTACTTATTGCTAAATTAGAGGCGTATGGTTTCTCTAAAGAAAGTCTTAAATTTCTTATATCGTATATTAGTGGTCGTAAACAAAGGGTTAGGATAGGACCTTCTGTTTCTAATTGGATTGATATTTTGTCGGGAGTGCCTCAAGGTTCCATTCTTGGCCCCATCCTCTTTAATATCTTTATAAATGATATACTCTACTTTATTAAAGATACTGAATTGTGCAACTTTGCAGATGATAATACGCTGTATGCCTGTGATTACAGCTTAGAAAAGGTTATTTTTCGATTGCAAAAAAAAGTAACTAATACCATTGCCTGGTTTAAGTTTAACTCGATGGTTGCCAACCCTGATAAATTCCAATTACTTTTAGTTGGTTTAAAAAACACAAAAAATCAATACCTAAAAATAGGTAATATAACTGTTTTTGCCTCTGATAGGGTGAAACTACTTGATGTTACAATTGATAAGAATCTAAATTTTGGAGAACACATTAAATACTTATGCAGTAAAGCTAATGGTAAATGTTTTGCTCTTTCACGCATAAGAAGTTTTTTATCCCGTAATAAAGCTACATTGTTGTTTAACGCCTTCATAATGTCAAATTTTTCTTATTGTCCCCTAATATGGATGTTTTGTTCTAAATACTATGACAATCTTATAAATAAAGTTCATAAAAAAGCTTTTTGTATTGTCCATAAAAGGTTTGACTTATCTCTTGGTGAATTGTTAAGTTTTGATAATAGTCCGAGGATCCACTTAAGAAATTTGCGCTTTCTTATGATAGAAGTTTTTAAATCAATTAATTGTCTAAATCCACAATTTATGAAGGATTTATTCAATACAAAAAACCTTCCTTTTAAACTTCGTTGTAGCAAAAAAATGATTCTACCTTCAAATGGCTCCAAATATAAGGATACATGTTGTACTATATTTAGAGCCATCTCGTTATGGAACACTCTAAATAACAAGACCATGTCCTCTAAAAGTTCTGAGGTGTTCAAAAAACATATTAAAAATTGGTATGCAAAAAATTGTTATTTTAAAATCTGTCGTTTTTAATTACTATTTTTATTTATCCTGACATTATAATACAATATTTACTCATTTTTCTGTAATGAAACGGTTGTAATTTGAATTTGAATTTGAATATTTTTAATGTTATTTTTAACGATTTTCATGTGAGTGTGTATTGTCTATAATTATTAAATGTGTTGATTTTAATTAGTTTGTTCTTGTTAAAACTATTGTAACCATCAACAAAAAATAAAGTTTTTAAATTAAATTTTAAAAAAATTTAGTTTATTTAATGCACATCGCAAAAAACTAAAAAATTATACGACCGCGTATTGCTCAAGACATCTTTAAAGGTTAATCAAAGACAAAATCAATATTAATAAACTCATTCAAAAAAGTTAATCTGTTTAAAAAAATGTTGTTATGGGGCGTATTTTTGTTTTAAATTCCCTTTCGGTTAGTAATTTTTCAGATTATAGTTGAAAAATCCTCTTCAGATTAAAGTTGTAAAAACCTTCCTTTATTGAAATTTATTTAAAAAAGAAAACAATAAAAAATTTTATACTTGACCTTAAATTTTACGAGGAATATAATTTTAAAGTTATTTTTTGAATATTTTTGCCAATATTTTGCAAGTGAAAGTAACTACTATATTTTACCTAAAAACCAGTTGGATATTAAGTTTTTAGTGATGGTTTTTCCTTTACAAAAATGGAGTATTAAATTATAAAAGGTTTTCGCAACGAATGTGAAACCATTACTAAAAGCACGCGATTTTTTAAATTAATTGCATATTTATTATTCGGAAGGTTTAAGACTCAACGCCGTTAATGCATGTTCTGGAAAATACACGAATTTTGCGTTTTTATAAAAAGGTTATGTTTGACTGCATTTTTTTAGCCCAAATAATTAATTTTTTTTAATTTTTTTTTTTCCCCGAGCGCTTTAATTTGTCTAAAATCAAATAAAGTTAACTTTTTTTTAAATTACTAAAGTTTAGATATAAAATTTTGCTTTATAGTTGATGAACCATATTTTGGTATAAAATGGTGCTGCTCTCAATGAAGATAAAACATTAAATTTAGAAAACAACTTTTTCAAACAAGTTTTAAGTTATATGTTTAATTTCTAACCAGTCATATGTCTGCAAACATATTAAAGGTCGAAAAAAATTAGTTATTTCAAGTTTAAAATCTGTTTTTTCCATTTTATATGAAAGTTTTTATTAATTTGAGTGTGAAGAACACACAAATTGACATACGACCAGTTAGACTTTTAAAGTTAAACCTTTTAATGTTTATTTAAAAGTCTAAGCTCAAAATTTAAACATTACTGTGATATGAACCACCCCTATTTTATAATGCCATAAAACTATTTTACTAAAATTCCGGTCTTTAAATTACCTTAGATTAATGTAAACATGTAAAATAGCGGGCAGAATATAAATTTACTTAACCAAATTTAGAATACAAGTAAACAACAGATTTATAATAAAATTTACTCAATTTTTTGTTATGTCAGAGCTGTCTATTGCTGATCCTTTAACTTGCGGTTTCTCTAAAGTTGCAGTATATATAGCTTTAACTGAAAAACATAGAATCAAACATTTAGTAAATGAAAATTATAAAGTTTTTAGATCAAGAGTGCTAAATCATCAATACAAAATTTATATTGAAAAAAATCCTACATTTCACTTTAGTTATGAACAAATAAAAAAAAAAGGCCCGGTTATTGTTAAACATTTAAAAAACATTTCAAAATTGTCTTTGAAAGATATTTTGCTTACCTTTTCCAAAGAAAGATTTATTAATTTAGGAAGCTCAAAAATGCTTCATAGCCTTTTTAACTGTCAAGAATGCATAGCTAACAAAAGATTAAAATTAGTGTTAGAAAAATTTCCTGTCAAATGTAAAAGGTTCAAATATAAAGCAGAAAAAAGAGGAATGTATAGGCAGAAAAAACTTTCAATCGCAACTCATAAAGCACTGAACAAACTAGATCAGGATTTTAATAAAACATTTTCCACCACATTCACAAAGGCTATGAAAATCAATATACCTAATCCACAAAATAAAAAAAACAAACTCAGATATGATGCAAATAAAATAAAAAATGATATTGAAAATCAATGGAAAGAAACCTCAACAGATAGGTATTTATATACGAAAGCTCAGCAGATAAGTATTTATAAACACCTGAGTATTTAGATCTATACATACTAAATATTGTTTGTACATACTGTATATACTACACAAGTGTGTGTGTGCTTGCTGCGCTAGAGAGAGAGAGAGAGGGAGAATGTACTCTCTCTCTCTCACTTTGTTTTACATATATAATATATGTATATAACACAAAGTATAATAAAAAATTAACTTTTTTAGGGCATTTGGTGTTCCTGTATCATTAAGCAATAGAGATAAGCTCCGCCTAACCCATAGTTTTGAAACACAAAAAAATGCGAAAAAAAGAAGAATATTAGAACTATCAGCTATAAAAAATGTAAGTCAAGTGCAAACAAATGAGTTGGTTAAAATAAGAATAGTTTATCTTCAAAACAGATTTGAGTTAAGTCAATATTTATAATTACAATGCGTCATTATGTTAAATTTAGGACTGGCATAAGTCATTAGTTCATCCAGTGACCCCTGGGTGAAGTAGTATGTAGGGATTTTTCTACATAAACCAAATAAAGAATCTAATAAAACCTAATAAATATCAAATAGAGGAAAATTTAACTTACACCATTATAGTTCTTACCAGCTCAAACGATCATTAATTATAAATGATGTTTGCATTTTTTATAATTTGGACAATATCACTAATTAAATGCAACAGATAGCCTTGGTATTATAATTTCAAGTTGTATATTTCAATATATATATATATATATATATATATATATATATATATATATATATATATATATATATATATTCATACACACATACTTTAAAACTCTATTCACATCTAGAAGGAACCTACGAGATGTGGAAACACTCACAGGGCTCGTTTAACAATCCATATGACAAATGTGTTCTAAGTACAGAGAAGTACTAGCCATTCCTTATGTAGTTATGTTATATACCTTCTAGCATACTACAGAGAAGGATTAAGGATTGAAAGGTGCATATAGTGAGGCTTATACAAAGTTTTTTTTTTCTACCACTAATTTAGGGAGAGAAAAAAGCAAAAAACCCTGTTGGTTCTATTGAGAAATATTCTTGGAAACAAGTTGAGTGTTTGGATGAAATTTCATCCTACCCTAATGGTTTTAAAATAAACTTTTCTGAACTAGCACGTAAATTTTCTGTGACAAACAAAAAAGGTAATAGTTTTAAATGTCTGCGATATAGTATATTTACAAAAATAATAAACTAATAATAAATGTATTATGCTAATAAATTAGTTTTACCATTTTAACAGTAATAAGTACCAATAAAAAACAAGAATTTTAAACAAAATAATTTTTAGGTATTACACCCGCAAACGGAGGCCAAGTACTGAAAAGACTTTTAGAATCTATGAACTGCGATCTAAAAAGACTAAATCTAAAAAGAAAAATGTCAGATAATACATACTTTGATGGCACTAATATTAATAATATACAGTATAGAAGAAAAAAACGGAGGTATTTATTACCTTTCCTTTACTTATCATTAATAAGTTAAACTTTTCAAATTTTATTAATCATTCATGTTTAAACTCATTTATAGGTTAAACATGCCATACATCAGAGATATATCTTTGCCATGCGAGCCAACTAATAAAAAAATAAAGCAGCAACTCAAAAAAAAAATAGACGATGGAACATATAATTCATGGGAAAAGATTGTACCCCAAAGATATGAAAAAATATTTATATCATCTGAAAATCAAACAATTACAAAAAAAGAGGTTCATATTGAAGGCAGAAAAATTTCCTTGAAAGATATAAGACTAAATATGTTCAAAGACCATGAGATTTTTATGAAAGTTCGAAACGATAATGAACTAGAAGCACTTTCTCAAAGGCAAATTGTTGATGCTCTTGATAATATTAAGGAATATAAAGATGAATATGACACCTTAACTAAAAAAGAGCTGATAAATATACTTAAAACTTATGAAAGAACAAGGAATTTAATGTTTTGGCATGATTGCTCCAGTATATCTAATCACACTCACTTTCTTGTTACTGTTAGCGTAATGTATGATACAGCCATATTTTTAAGTAGCTTTGAATATAAACAAAAGTATGGAGAGGACATAAATGTTCAATCAGAGGTCGAAAAGCCTTATTTATACATACTTGGTAGATGTCCTTCCAATGACCAGCAACTTTTGTATAGCGATGACAGGATTAATGACATTTTGCAATTGAGCAATCCCTTAGAATTCAAGGGAACACCTATTTTAGATGTTGCACGAATATTCAAAGGTGACAATCCAGCAGCACAACTGGAAGCTGGTCATCAGAAGGGTGGTAATTATTTTTGTTGGGCATGCAACATGCATGCAGATCTTTCTAATAATATATCTATATCACTAAGCTTCCCATACACTTCCTTACAAAATCGTATAGACCATATAAATGCAAGTAACACCTCACAGCTGGCAGTAAACCAAGGAAAAACCAAATTATATTCATTTCTAAAAAAAGATCAGATTGAACAAGAGCTTTATGAAAGAAATATTCAATTTCCATTAAATACATCTGTCAAAAAATTAAAGGAGCTATTGGCAAATGAAATGCATGGAGTGCAAGGATTGCCTGCCCTTCTTTTTAAAAAACCAGGTTTTTCTTTAACGCAACTAAATCTTTTACACTATGAAATTTTAAATAATGAACCAATGCATGATATTTCAAACCATATTAAAAATATATTTGATGAATTGCCATATTTAGTAGAAAAAAAAGATAAAAAAATTGTAGAAAATATAATTAAAAGCTCTTTCAATGGTATTGAAGCAAAAAATGCTGCCAACTATCGAAAAAGTTTATTAATAGTTAATAACTGGTTCCTAGAACATTACAAGGTTGATCACTTTGTTTTTAAATTTTTACTAACTCTGTGCGAAATACAAAACATCCTTTATATGCCAGAAGAATCTAGATCAACACACAGTATTCTTCGTTTAATAAATACCACATTTGTACATGCAATAATTATAAAAGAACATTTAGAAGCAAATTTAAAAAATAGCAAGCGAAAATTCTTTGGTGCATACTATCACTCAATCACATCCCATGCTCCACTACAGTATAGATTGTTTGCAGGTCGTACGTCTAATGTGGAAAAAGAAGAAGCAATGTTTCAAAATTTGAAACTGTCAACAAAAACATCTTCTAATCATCATTCAGATAATGTTATTTTTAATGCAATAATCCGCAACCAAGCAAAAAAATATTTAAATGAAGGAAAAAAGTTATGTGATGGCGTTTCAATACTTCATAAATTCTACCAACCATTACATAGTCTATTTAATGACACAAAAATATCATTTACTTGGATTGAAAAGAATAGCAATGAATATCAAAAACTTTTAGAAAAATCAGCTGACTATTTAGTAGAAGACATTAATGTATGGTGGAAAGAAGTTGAAGATGGAGTAGTATTCTTTGATATAAACTACCCCAATAATTCGAAAAAAATATTTACCCATTTTCGTTCCTCCTCAATGCAACAACAGTCAGAGTACTTAGAAAAATGCTGGAAACATTGTTTGGAAAACAAACACAAAATTCCTGCTTATAAAATCACAGTTAATGCAAATGTGTTTTATTTAGACACACTTCAATATTTTCAAATTTTTAACACTGAAAATATATCTAGAAATAGTATTATACCACTAGATATAATTTTGATTTAATAATATCAAAGTTTTTCAAATTAGTATTAAAAACAGTTATATAAATAATACAATTATTCTTAATGACAACATCTAATGTTATTATTATTTTATTATAAAAGAACTTAAATATTATAAAAAATGAGTTTATAACGTTGTTATATATATATATTTATATATATAACAACGTTATTATGCAAAATATGGTATGCATACTGCAAAATTATGGCTCAATGATTGTGTACTTAACTGTACATTCAATGGTTATGCACTACATAACGATTATGTGCATAAATAATTATAACTACATATATATATATATATTTACTACATATTAAATAGTTGTAACACTACATATTAAATAGTTATAACTACATATATGATATTTGTAGTTATAACTACACATATAATATTTGTATGTGTTAAATAATGCTATATAATATAGCATTATTTAATACTATATATCATAGTAATTAAATATGTAATTTAATACTATATATCATAGTAATTAAATAGTATTAAATAATGCTATATAATATAGCATTATTTAATACTATATATCATATATACATATGTAATATAGCATTATTTATCATATATACATATTATCATATATATTATCATATATATATATATATATATATATATCATATCATATATACATATGTAATATAGCATTATTTAATACTATATATCATATATACATATGTAAATAATTTATTATTAAATAACATTATTAATATTATATTATACTAGGATTATTATATTATATTAAGATTTATTATTGTTATCAAAAATGAATTTTTATTCATGATATAAAAAAATATATTACTTCTAATAATTGAGTAAAGTTCAACAAAAAATATATATATATTCAACAAAATATTGCGTTTCTTTACAACATTTTTTTACTTTTCGCAAAAGATGTTAAGTTTTAAACAATATCTAAACAAATGTTGCAGACCGGAAAAAAAGTATGTTTGTTATCACCGAGAATAAACAAGACAAAAAATTTTGAGAACTTACATTAACGCCGTTGAGAGTGTGTAACAAGAACATTCAGGAAAAAATTTGTCGAGAAAATTAATATGTTAAATAAATTTATTTAAAACTGTATTAATACAGTTTTTGTTAAGTATTAGCATATATATATATGTATATATATATATATATATATATATATATATATATATATATATATATATATATATATATATATATATATATATATATATATATTTAAATATATATATATTTAAATATATATAAATAATATATATATATATATATATATATATATATATATATATATATATATATATATATATATATATATATATATATATATATATATATATATATATATATATATATATATATATATATATATATTATAGATCATCTAATAGATATGTATATTTATAAATATATGTGTGTGTGTTTGTGTGTGTGTAT